>NC_142800.1:23129857-23279857 GCF_049724085.1 Artemia sp. Qi Xiang Cuo
CTAAGGTCGTGCCCCAAGATATCCAAAAGTCTCCCGAGACTTTTGGATATAATCAACTGTTGTTTTCTTCTTTTGCATGCTGTTTTTGGTTTCAAAGCCATTCAAAATTTTGACAACGTTATTTGGATAAAGACCATTTGATAATTTTGACGACTTTTTGGATATAATCAACTGTTTTTTTTTTTTGTCTTTTGCATGCTGTTTTTGGTTTCAAAGTCATTCAAAATTTGACAATTTTGACACATTTCTTTCATGGAAGACAAAACTGAAATTGCATATCCTTAGAAAATAATATATATCTTCCTTTAAATAAATCTTATGTTATAGAAAAAATCTTATTTACAAATTAATTTGATGAAAGTTTTGATTCTTTAAACCTACTAAATGAGGAATACAAAATATTATTTCAGTCTCTACACTTTTAAAAAGGTAAAACAAATTAGGTGACCCTCTCCTACACTCTCACACACTTTTGGATATAATCAACTGTTTTTTTTTTTGTCTTTTGTATGCTTTTTTTTCTTTCAAAGCCAATCAAAATTGACAATTTTGACACATTTCTTTCATAGAAGACAAAACTGAAATAGCATATCCTTAGAAAATAATATATGTCTTCCTTTAAATAAATCTTATGTTTTTTAATATATTTTCTAGTAGTCTTAAAGCCAAGTGAATAATTTGAACCAAAATAAGTTTTTAAATTACTTGTCTTATCATGTTTCCCATTAAGGAGGACTGTGTTAAACTAGGATTTCGTCAAACGGGAGTTCACTTAGATGGGAACTGCAAAACTTTGACAGAATTAGGAATCTGTGTTTCCACTCGAAAGAATATGAAAATGATAAATATTTACCGCATATTTAAAAACTACGCATTTTAAAACTTTATGACAAAAACTGAAAAACAGCAAAAAATTAAAAACCTGGGTTTTCGTTCAACACAATTAGGTGAGACAATTTAGGTGACCCTCTCTTACACTCTCACTGATGGAGGAAGGTTGAACATCCCTTAGTGCGTCTTGCTTGGACTTTATATAATAAGGCTTGAATTTTGAAAGCATAAACCAATGTTGGAAGGTGATTAAAAGACTAAATAAGCGTCGTAAAATTGCTGAAAAGTACATGCAAAAAAAGAAAAAGAAAAAGAATAATTAGAAGTCCCACTCAATACGGTATATTTTCTATTAGTCTTAAACCCTAATGAATAATTTGAACCAAAATAAGTTTTTAAATGACTTGTCTTATGATGTTTCCCATTAGCATTGAACATCGATTTTTGGAGCAAAAGATAAAAAAATCACTTGACAAAAGGGACAACAAGAAATTATCACAAATTTGTAACTATTCTATATTTTAGATTTTTCGGTCAAGATGGTTCCAATATTTCCACGTGAAAGGGACCTTTGGACTCAGCTTTGGCATACCTGGAGTCTGCCAAATAATCTATTGTTTTTTTCCCCCAATGCTGAGATTGGTAAAATATTATGAGAACTGGGTTCGACTTTATACAAAGGGAGGGAAATGGTGAATCTGGTCTCTTGAAATACCTGTACTTCTATGTAATTTGTTTTGTATAATTTCCCCTTTTTTTCGATTTTGCCCCCCTCCCCTAAACAAATTCCAGAGAGTACGCCTGACCAGGTGGGTTCTTTCTCGTAGCTGTGCATTGCATTCTTTTACTCCTATCTTAGATTTCAATGAACAAATTGGTATACGTTTCATGGCTATTAATTTCCATGTTTTATGAAGCCTGTGAAATGCGTAAATTTACAAAAAATTAGATAAATATGTCTAAAATAAATGCAAACAAGTAAAATATAAACACTGAATAAAATAGGAACTTACCACAATATAATCCAATTAATTTGCTAATCCCAAGAATATGTCCAATAAAAACCCATGGAAAGGATAACGTGGCAACAAAAAGTGGTGCAATGAATGTCCTAGGAACAACACCAGGAAATTCTAAGTGATCATACTGAAATAAAAACTGAATAATAAAAAAAGTGAAAAATAAAAAAGTGAAAAATAAAAAAGGTGAAAAATAAAAATTCTCTCCAAATAGCCATTTAAAACTACTGTACAGACAATGAATTATTAATTCATGGAAAAGCTGCAAATTGCTTACCAATAAATAGATTTATCAACAATAATACCACCACTACTACTACTACTACTAGCAAACACTTCAGTGTTTGCAGTGTTTTCAATTAATTCATAACTTCACTCCCCTCTTCCATGAAGTTCCAATTTCCTTTAAATCACTCCTTATGATCTGTTCCCGCCCCACTCAAAGATGATCAAAAATAAACAAAATAAAAATATAAAATAATACAAGACAAATAATTAATACATTAAGGCTCTGTGACTGCAATTTAGTAACATTTGCAGCACGAGTATAATTTACTAATGTTAGTTGATATATAGTTTAAAGGGGATGGAGTCTAAATATAAAGAGATGTGTATTTTTTCAATTATGCCCCCCCCCTCCCGTCCTTTGTGCAGGTATGATCCTGTTAGAAAAAATATTAGTTTCGTGAATTAGTTCCTTTCTGGATAAGAATTGTAGCTTGGCCTAGTTGGAAAATAACATCAATAAGGATCCTGCGTATTTGGGCAATAGCATGAATAGTACAAATAATGCTCAAGCAGAGCATCATCCTATGTTTCTTACTCATTTTAGCACTTGAAGCAATACTATGTTAGTCACAGAGCCTCTAAACTCAAAATAGCTATCGGTTTTGAAGAAGAAGAAGGCACAGTCATTCTAAATGTAGTATATACTAATAAAGGATAAGATAATAACATAAGATTTATTCCTGAAAAACTCTATCCCATGCCTCGGTGGGCCAAATTCGCATTTCCGAGTCAATAAATACAAAAAAAGCCAATATAATAGGGCTTGTCAGAAAAGTAGAATAATTTTCAAAATGTCAATACGGTTATAAAAATTGTGAAAAATAACGATAATGAGCAGGGGATGGTAATGTATTATTATACAAAACCATTCCCTCATCTCGTTTATTAGTAGGTATGACTACTACTAGAAAGGGTGTTAGGCGTTTTCCCCCGAAAAATTCTCCCATTTAAAATACTTCCCTAGGTAATTCCGGCCGCCCATAAAAAAATTTCCCACATGTAAAATTGAGCAGCCAGAGAGAAAGTACAAAATGGGTATCTGAAAAATGTTGATCAGATGTCCTAAGAGGTAACAATAGGACCATATGTTTACCTTTTTAATGAAATTTAACATCCTTTATTCTGTAACAAAATTGAAAAAAAAAATGGAATCAAACAGTTCATTACATTTTCCGAGCAAAGATATGAACGAAACAAACCAGGTAAAAATAAAGACCAAAACAGACAACACGGAAAGTAAAAAGGACTAAAACTCAAATTAAAAGAACTAAAGAAAATCTAAAAGTTTCCTAGCGAAAGAAAACGGACTTTCCTTAAGGAAAAATCCAAGAGAAAGTCCTAGAGTCAGAACCAGGAACAAATCCTTGAGTCAGAACCAAGTAACTTTAAAATGGAGAGAACTCCTTATTCCAAATAAACAAGAATAGTTTAAGTAAACAAAGAATAAAATACCAAAGAATAGAAAATTGAAAATAAGATTTTTATAAAGTCAACAAAATACTGAAAGAAACAAGACAAATAATTTGGGAAGATAACTACTTCCCTTCTTCAGCTATGAGCCTATATCCCCCCCCCCCCCGAAAAAAAAAATCTCCCAAACGACAAATATACTTACGTTTCCCAATAACAAATGCTATACGTAAACAATGAAAAAATTGCAAAACTTACAGCCCTAGGGGCTCTAGGGGGTCATGTCATCCCCAGAGGCATATTTACCGGACCTGACTTTTCAATTATGCTGAACCAAATGGCTATCTCAAAATTTCGATTGGATATTTTTGGGGAAAAGGGGCATGGGAAGGGGGGCTAGTTGCCCTTAATCTGTTTGGTCACTTAAGAAGGCATTAAAAGCTTTAATTTTTGTTCAAATGAGCTCCCTCCTGGTCCGTTTAAGATTTTTGGCTCAATAAAATCATCCCTGAAAAAAAAAACAACAAACAACACACATCCATGATGTTTCTTTAGCAAAAAGCACAAAATTCCAAATTTTTGTAGACTGGAGCTTGAAATCTCTATAGAAGGATCCTCTGATCGTTTTATAGTTAGGGAGGGGAGAAGATGCATCAAAGGGTGCCTTTTAATGCCAAAACATCCAAACTCTCATTGATCCTTCAGATAAATACAGAATTAGTTCTAAGGAAGGGGTGGAGGAAGAAATTGATACATAATCCCTCTTGATTTCCAGGAATATTTCTGGTCTAATTCATTAGCATGAAAGTAAAGAGCAATATTAAACCCCAAAACAAGCAAAATTTATTCCATATATGAGAGGGGCTGCCCCCTCCTCTTTCCCAACGTCATCCATGTGGTTGTAGAAACTTTGGAGGATGCTCATTCAATTGGAAATCAAGGTTTCTAGTCATTTTTTCAAGTCAAATGTGATAAGACACCAGCCAGCCCTTGTCCTAGAACCCCTTTATTTATATCTTGGTCCCTTTGTTATTCTTTAGGATATCTTATCAACATTTTGAGATGCCCATTTTGTACTTTCTCCGTGGCTGCTCAATTCTGCACAAATAGGAATTTACCAAGGGGAGGTAACAGTGTTAGAAGGACTGTCCCCTCATGATTCTGATCACCTTATGCATCAAATGAAGACCAAGTTAAATATGCTCTCTGCAATTTGTGCTTAAGCTTCCAAAGCTGTAGAATCCTTATAACCCTTACCGCTCCAGTTCCAACAGGGCTTTAGTCAATTAAATTCTTTCCATCATTATATTGCTCAAAATTTTCGGAATTAATTTTGAATAATTATATTCAAATTATTCAGAATAAAGTATTCAAATTATTAAGAATAAAGTATTAAGAATTTTCTCAAAATCCAGTTCAATTACAATATTTTCACTAATGGTAAATTAGGCAAGAATACTTTTGAACATCCCAATGCTTGACTCACCTGATTTATATTAAAGTTGTGATAAATGATGTCATGAATTGCTTGAGTATTGAAGCTCTCTTCAACTTTAGTATATGGACAAACAACCAAATGAATCAAAGCTATACAAACTAGCTTCACGTCAACCTAGAAACAATAAAAATAAGTCTGTAATTTGTAACAAGAAACTTCATTTTGACAATTAAAACATTGCAATTCTTTTGAATAGCCTGTTTACAGCTCTAATATATTCTTTGTTACTTGAAATTATTTTGGTCTAGCTATATTGGCCTAAAAATAGCACCTTAAAAAACTTTTCTAGCAGAATAGGAAAAATTTAGTCGTGATAATAAACAAACCAAATATCTGCAATGATTTTTACACAGTGGCCTTAGAAGCTAGATTCACTTTTCATTGGATATTTGTGGTGTGCAGTTTTTTTGCCATTGTGATACAGTTCAGTTTTCATTGCTTCTCATGCTAATAAGAAAGAAAATTAGTTTAGGTAAGTTTGGTTTTCACAGTGAAATTTGTATGAGAATGTTTTGAACCCTAAAAGGTGTTTGATAAAAAAATAAAATAAAAAAAAAGACTATATGAGCCAGTGGCACCAAATCACAAAATTGTAGGGGAGGGGATTTGATTTTCAGAATCTAGGGAGCGGACATTTTTTACACTGAGAAAAAAGGTATCTTCAATGAAATTACCAAAAAATAAGGATTTTCCAAACCTAGGCCACATTTCACAATGCTGTCACTTCTTATTCTCTGTACATAATTTCATACATTTTTAGAAAAAAAAAATGTTCACATATGAACTCACTTATCCTACATTTTCTGTGGTTGGCTGGTTTAGCTTATCCCACAACTAATCCAGACTGTTTAAAGGAGTAATACTCCTGACCTCTTAATAGATCAGAATTTAGCAGTGTTACAAGGCTCAAAACACTTCTTTTGATCTTATTTGTGCAACAATTCTATTGCTGAAATGTTTACTTTTATAACACAAACCGGTTTTTACTACCTTGTAACTGGCACATTACCTCAGCTCTAAATTATTTACAAGTTTGCTGATTTTGTAAGTTATCACATTTTTTTCTTTTTACCTTAAATTACATTTGCCAGCAATAAGACCAAGTGCTGTGAATCCTAGTCAATAATAATGATGACTCAACTTGTTAGCTTCATTGTTCTCATTAATAGGTTCATAATGCCAAATAAACCAAATTTAATAAAAATAATCAGCATACTTCTTTATACAACATATTTCTTATATATATATATGTATGTATATATATATATATATATATATATATATATATATATATATATATATATATATATATATATATATATATATATATATATATATATATATATATATATATATATATATATATATATATATATATATATATATATATATATATATATATATATATATATATATATATATATATATATATATATATAGATAATATATCAATATTCATATATTACATAAATAATGTTTCTTACACATGTAGTTCTTCTGTTTATATCAGTTTTATATTTCAATCAATAGGGATTCAAATATTTGGCCCCATTAGGGGGAGAGAGGGTTGAGATACAATTTAGTATCAGCACAGAAAGAAAAATATGAAACAAAAATAAAACAGAAACAGGTTCATAAAAAACACGTGACCTGTTTCTACTCTCTGTCCTGTTTTTTGAAAAAAACAGAAAACAACTGTTTCTATAAAAAAAAAAAGATGTTTTTTTGTTTATCTTCCTCTTTTTTGACGTTTTCTACTAATTAGCTTACTTGTTTCAGTAGTCAAAAAAGGTGGACTTTAGGCCTGTTTAGCCCAAAAATTCTGGTGCATGACTTTTCAGCATGCAATTTACAGTTTTCACATTAGACCAACTATCATCAATATCTTTGGTGATAAACTGTTCCCAATTGACATTGGCAAGTCTTTCAGAGACTAACTTGTAATTGACATATTTTTCCTGCTTGGAAGAGGGCTGTTTAGTAGGCAAGACATAACTCTGAAAAAATTACAACATGGTTACTACTACCAATGGGCGTGGTTATTACATTCTTAATAGGAAAGTCAGGATTACTGAGAATCACCAGATCAAGAGTGTTAGAAACTTGCCCTTTCCTGAAAAGACTTGGTTGTGAGATTGTTTGACAGAGGGAATTATCAGAGAGGGCAGACAAAAAAGGAGAATCTCTAGTGCAAAAACCAGATCCATCAATCCATTGGATTTCAGGAAGGTTCAAGTCCCCCAGGAGAACAAGATCATAATTTGCAAAATTGGACATCCCATGTGATAACATAGCAGCCAAATTAGATTCAGAGTCTAAAACACAAAGGGCACTGGGGCTTCTATAAACAACACCCACTACAATTGAGATTGTTTGATTGTTTATTTTTATCCAAACAGACTCAATTTACATATAAACACTAGGGTGATTGCAAAAAATCGATGGGATTTGTTTGTTTTAACCCCACAAAATGATTCCCCTTTCCAGATATTGAGATGGCTAAAATTTGAGCTCGAGTAAGCGACGTTAACCCATGCTGCTCTTCGCTCGAAGTTTGAAAAAATACAAATTTTTGGCCAAAAAGCTGACATATGGTGCGGATGAAGGATGGTATATTGCCATAGGTTGCTCTTTTCGACTAACCGTTTAAGGCTAAACAAAAAGCAGGTCGTCCTCGTCTGGGGTGGTAGGACGTCATAAAGAAAAATTTGAAGGACATGGAAACTTCATGGGTGGGGGTAAAAAGTGAGTCTTTGAATATATTAGGCTCGAGTAGAATCGTGCGTAGATGTGTTGGCCTCAGGTGGCCTGGTGTTACGGTGAGTTATTAGTAGTAGTAGTAATTGTTGTAATTTTAAGAAAAAAAGAGTTGCAATAATATTTGGTTTGAATAACGTGACCTGGTACCTTTAGGAGTCAGTTTGGGGTATTCTAAGATATGGGGTTTTGCATAATCAGTCTTGGAATCAACATTTTTTTTTTATTAAAAAGCATTTTGAAACTTAATTTTCAAACATAATGAGCCTTTATCTTTTATTCTATGGGGATTATCTGACTAGTTTACCAAAGAAAGTTCCGTTTGGCAGGCAAAAAGGAAACAGCATAAATACTAAACAGTAGCAAAAATTTTGTTCAGAAATGAGTCACATCACAGCAGGTGCTTTGGTAAGTTACTAATATGTCAAGGAAATAGCTTCAGTTGTTAAATGGCATTCAATCAGATCATAGTGAAGGCAGAGTAATGAAGGAAAGTGTGCAACTGATATGTCCCAAAAATTTTTAATGAAGAGTAGCCTATAGGATTTTTTGCTACAGTTTAACATTTATGCTGTGAACTGATCTTAATCTCTTCAATTCTGAAATTGGCATCCACATTAGGTGTACAAAACCAGACCAAGGATAAAATATTTCTTGTGGGCTATCCCATTCACGAGATCACCGGTTGTAAACTATCCTCAAATCGTCAAGTTTTGTGTGTTTTATTTAATAATTCACGTGCTGTGAAATTAACTTTAAGAGAATCAGCAAAACTTGTCATACGAGAACTGTTCATTTTTTGGGAGAAAGCTCGAATTCCGACTAAACAGGAGCAAAATTCAAGTAATAAGCTTGAAAAACTTCATACTGAGTGGAGAACACTTCAAAAAGACCATAAGAAAGCGTCAGAAAGAATCAAGAACAAATTTAAATAGTTTGTTGAAAAGTTGGATGATCTCTTTGATTTTGATCAACAAGATGCATTGGCTCTAATGAAATCAGAAGAAGATTAGGCGTTTCTCGGGAAACAGAGGCAGAAGGGGCCCAGGTTCAATGATAGGTTTGGATCTCAAGTTGTTTCAAGCTGAATAAATCAAGGCGCAAAAGGAAAAGCAAAAGTGAACAGACAAATCCAAGAAGAAACTTTTGATATTCGTAAGTTTGTTTTATTATTATTAGTCTAAGAAATAGATACTAGATATTTTTAAATAATACCGCTTGGATGTCCTTTTTCCCTGAAATCCCCCGATCAAAATTTTAAGATATCCATTTTGTACAACATATTTGAAAAGTCCCAGAAATTCCCAAAGTCCTAAAAAGTGCTAAGAAATTTACCGTGAATAACAAGTTACTGAAAGGGGGGGGGGGTGCTTGATATACAGAATAATTTCTGTTTCTTTTGAGTTTTAATACTGCTCCTTACTTTCAGTTGAAAACTTGCTTTCTTAATTTAACTGGTAGTTGTAAGTTGGTAATTTAGTACCTATGAATTATCACTATTATGCTAAAACAACATTTTTTATAGCCTTTTTTCTCTTTCTTATATACTTTTGACAAGATTGAGGAAGGAGAAAAAAGACCCAGAAGAGGACAGCATCTACCAGGAATTTGGGATCTTGGAGGAAATGAACGTCCCTGAAGAAGCTGTAGAAGATCCAGGGCCATCTGAAAGCAAGAGGATGAAAGTCTCGTTTGCAAGGGGTGTTATTTAAACATGAAATTGTCCATTTTATTAGATTGATGTAAGATATACAACATAAATGCCACGAGAATATTAATAGCTGGTCTAGAAGCACTAAATCTTAACCCTCTTGAGTACAAAGTCTCAAAAACTTCATTACACCATAGAAGGCAAATGTTCAGAGAACAATATATTAAAAAAAATTTTGATAAAGTAAATATTCCTGAAAAAGAGCCCCTGGTTGTCCATCGGGACGGTAAACTTTTACCGGGTGTTTTAAAAATGAACAATGCAAGTGAATTTGAAATTTTATTGCAATTCCATATGGCGAAAAAGAACAGTTGCTAGGAGTTCCTGTAACAGCAAACAGCTCTGGAGAGGAGCAAGCCATAGCCATATAACTGTTTAACTGTTTATTTGATTAAATCAACATAACAAAAAACATATACCCCCAACAGAGAGCAAAGCTCGTAAAATTGGGTAAAAAACAAAAAAAAACATTTTCTCATCATAACAAAAGAGAGAAAAAAAAAAAACCTGGTTAAAGAAAAAAACAAAAAACATAACAAACATAAAGAAAACAAACGCTGGACAAGTGAGGCACGGAAGGCTATCCCCAACATGGGTAACAAATATAAACAAAAACAAATAATAATAATAATAAAAAAATTTAAAAAAATTTCTATTCCACCATTTCTATTCCACCATCACAGGTCAATACATAATTTTAATATTTTCTTCCTTAGAACTGATATTTGCCGAAATGATGCCTCAATTTGAATTCTATCTTTCAGCCTATATTTATTTGAAATAAATGGTATTTGGTATCTAATTGAAAATCTAGATCTTTCACAATTAACAAAGGGAATTCGATATGTTCCAGAATACCTAAGAGCCGAAGGAGGGGGCAGAATCAACAGAGATTTTTCATAAAAATAACTACTAGGATCTTGTATTTTAAAATGCCATATTGATATATTAAGTTCTCTTATATGTTTCAGATCTAATAAATTCAAGAAAAGAAATAATGTTTCATTTTCCGATGCATCTCTAAGTTTTGATGGACGATGTAAAAAATTTCCAAGTATTCTCACTGCTTTATTTTGAAGGATCTGTAGGGGTTTTATATGCGTCCAAAAAGTATTTAAATAAATAATTGTGCAATAATTTAAATAAGGAGCAATCAAAGAATGATAAATTATTTTTAAAATTGAAAATGGAAAAACATGTTGCAAACGATACATAGACCCAATATTTTGCGAAAGTTTCACCCTTAAATGATCAATATGATTTTGAAATGACAAAAGGGGATCAATAAAAACTCCTAAATAACGATACGATTGAACTCTACGTATTTTATGCTCACCAACTTGAAGCTCCAGACATGAAATTTTTTTAGTAGCACGTTTTGAATGACCAAAAACCATAAATTCAGTCTTCTTAAAATTCGGTAATAAATAATTAGAAACAAACCATCGATTAACTGAACTAACAGTGTTAAACAAATTTTGAATTAATGTAGATGAATCCTTCGCTTTAACAGAAACAGCTGTGTCATCTGCAAATAAAATTGCAAGACCATTATTTCCCTGCAAACATCGTGGAAGATCAATAATATACATCAAAAATAAAAGCGGACCTAGTACCGATCCTTGTGGGACACCAATATCTTCAAGATCATTTAAACTAGACAAATGTCCATCAACATCTACCACGATTTTACGTCCATAAAGGTATGATCTTATTATTTCTAGTCCTTTCCCTCTTATACCGGAATTTTCCATTTTATCAAAAAGAATTTCATGGTTTAAAGTAATGCTTTTTTAACATCATAAAAAACAGTAGATACATGATAATTACTATCTAAGCAGTCATTTATTGCTAATACAAGAGATGCAACTGCTTGTTCCGTCGAATGGCCTGCCCTAAATCCAAACTGATATTTGGTAAAAAAAAATTATTTTATCTAGGTAATTAGTAATCCTTCCTTTTAAAATTTTTTCCAATACTTTAGACAATGGTGATAAAATTGCAATAGGACGATAATTATTTGTATCAGATTTATCTCCTTTTTTATGCAATGGTATTACACGAGCAATTTTCCATCTTTTAGGAAATGTACCTGAGAAAATACATAAATTTAAAATATGAAGCAATGGTTCAAAAATTACACCTGCAATATTTTTTAGCAAATTAGTTGAAAGTTCATCATATCCCAATGAATTACCATTTTTCAAATTCTTAATGACCTTTTGAAATTCTGCAAAAGTAACCGGGGCCATAAATATGCTCGTATCTTCAGTGGGCGAAACAACAGATGATCCAATACTAGCAAAATATTCACTAAACTTCTTAGCAACAGCTTGTGGTCCTCTAAATTCTTTACCATTAATATCAAATAACACTTCAGGGTGTAACAACTTTTTATTTCTTCCAATTTTATCATTAATCAAACTCCAAGTTTTTCTAGGGGAATCTGAATTTCGAAAATATATTTCATAATAAAGTCTTTCACTTACTCTAATGATCCTTACCAGCATATTCTTATAATTTTTAAAACGCGTGATATTTATTTCCGTGGGATATTTTATTCTAATTTTATATAAACGATTTTTCTCATTAATAGATCTTAAAAGTGATTCATTTATCCAAGGTTTTTTTGGGGTAAGTTTCTTTCCTCTCGGGCTCTTATATGGGCAAAAAAGATCAAGCTTTTCATTCATAATATAATAAAATTTATCTAATGATTGGTTCAGATCCTTCTCATCAATTACAGGACTCCAATCAACATCACCAAGCCCTTCTTTTAACCTTAACACATTTTTATGTGAAAAATCTCTACGCTTGGTTTGATTTTTTTTATTATGCGGGAAATTTATAAGAAAATCAGACATAATTATACAGTGGTCAGATGAATCATCAGGAATAATAAATGTATTAACAGCACTATAAGGTGAAAAAATATTATCAATAAGTGAAAATGATGTATCAGCTATTCTAGAGGGCACAAAACATACGGGGTTTAGTCCATAAGATAGTGGGACCTCCAAAAACTGCAAAATATTTCTATCTATTCTATTCTGATCTGCAGATAGGAGTTTCATTAAATCAATATTAAAATCACCCATAACTAAATAAGGAGTATTAAGACTAGCTAATTTATCCAACATACTTTCAAAATGATTTTTAAATTCTATCTGGCTGGATGACGGAGTACGGTAAATAACTGCAATTAAAAGCTTCCGATTATTTGGAAAAGAGCATTCAACTACACAAGATTCAAAAATCATTTCAATATTCATTGGCAAAAAATCAATCCTTATACGTGCTGGTATGCAATTTTTAATCAAAACACCTAGACCCCCTTGTTTTTGTCTTTTCCGACCGATGTGAAAAAATTGGTAATCTTTTACATGTATATTTTCAATTTAAAAATCATCTAAAAAAGTTTCACATAGGCCTAATATATCTGTATCTGAATCCGACAAAAAAGTTTCAATCACATCCTGCGCAGTCCTCCAACCCCGGCAATTCCAAAACGACATCCTACTTGTATTTACATTTTTTCTTACCAGCTCATTCATAAATATATATTGATTTTTTGGGATATCAAAATTACTAGAAGTATCTTCATCATCACCAGCTACAATAGTTTGAAAAATTGACTGAAATGAAAGAGAATTCCGCTCAAATTATTTTAACCTTGATGATGGAATTTCACGATTATCTCTATCCATTATCAAATATTAATCCCACGTTAAGAGAAACCACACCATGCCCCAAAAGACCAGCAAACCATAATAAAAAATAACAATTAAAAAAACAAAAAAAAATAATCTCCATTCCAAGTCGTTTTCCCTCAGTACGACTAATCTGCGCAACTTTTAATTTAACCTCTATGTGGATCTAAACAAAAAAAAGGAAAAAAAAAAAAAATAATAATAATACACCTTATATAAACTAAACATAAAAAAAACACTTTCAATTTAAATGTTTTCATTCATATTACTTGGGCACATGAACTATTACTGCAACCCACGACATTTGAACATCGACAGGGAATATAACAGGCACTTCCCTTCGGGCGATGGAAAATTTTTTATGAAAATCGTCAATCTCCGGTATGGCATCGTTGAATGTGTATTTGGTAATCGAGCCGTCTGGTCTTTTCACTAGCAGATTCGGCTGAAACCCCTTCGATATCCAGGCATCACATCCATGATCTTTTCGTAATTTGTCACGTTTCACTAGAAGCAGCTTTCGCAATTTACGGATTTCAGTTGGGACATCATCACTTATGAACAGGTTGCTGTTGTTTCCAGGGAATGTCTTATCCTTAAGCTTGCTAGCGTTCTTCAATATGGCAAACTTATCGTCTTTTTTATTCAGTGTCACCTTCAAAAATTTACGGTTGCTATCATAATGAGTAACTGTGAAATTTACTTCGGGCATTTCCAGCCCGTGACGAACTACCTCTGTGAATAGAACTTGAGCGTAGTTATTATCCTTACAAGCTGCGTTCCATATGATGACATAATTTTCTAGCTTTGCAGCTTCCATTCTCACAATCCGAAACATATAATCTTCATTTTTCCTTCTTAATTCCATTATTTCATCCGTGCAAGTTTTTATTTGCATTTTGAGGCTAGAGGTTTCATTCTCAATCTTTCCAATTTTCAATTCAGTATTGTTTATCTTATTCGTTTGTAGCTATTGTTCTTTTTCCAAGTTATCCACCCTTGCGGTAAGAGTTCCTAATTGATTGTTGATATTGTCCAACTTATTTCCATTTTCTTTCACAACATCAAGAATTTGCTCAAAATCCACAGCTAGTATCGATATTTCCGGTTTCGAGCTAGAACTGAGTCCTGAGGTGTCAAATGAACTGTCCATGCCTTCTTGCTTAGCATTTTTCCTTTTACGTCCCATCTAATCACAAATATATCAATAATCCTTGATATAATATTGTCACATAAATTCACGCCACACAGAGGTCTTAACTACATCTTATTCTGACAAGAGCATTGAATGATGAATAATAATCTTTATTATTGCCAAACTGGAATACCTCACTTGGATATCTTATGAAATTAACTCAATTTAACAAAGTCAAAAGTTCAATTAATGCATTGGTCAGAAACTCCAGTCAATTCAATTTATCCAGTGACGTCACACATTCCACTAGGTTACAGACACTGAATAAATGTTTAAATAGTTTATGAGACGTAAAAGCGTTCTCACTATTTCGTAACTACTGAAAGAATTCAGTGTCTAATTAAATCAGAATAAAATCCTTTACCAACAACTAGTTCAAAACTGGGATTAATCCTTTTTAAAAGAATAGATAGATCTTAACTGTTCAAAGACTGAATCAAGACTGAATATGAATGCCTATATGAACAGGGTCTTCCCAACACTGTCAAGGCGATGTGCTTTGACACTACAGCATCCAACACAGGAAGACTCAAAGAAGCATGTGTCATACTGGAGCAAATGTTAGGAAGAGAGTTGTTATACCTAGCTTGCCGTCATCATATCCAATAAACTCTGTTAAGAGGCGTATTTGATACAAAAATAGGATCAACTACTGGGCCTCATTCAGACATTTTTAAGAGGTTTGTCACTGCATGGCCCAAGGTAGACAAAGGGAAATACAACACAGGTATCAGTGACAATCTAGTAGAGAAGCAGCTAACTCCAGAAGTAATTGCAAATGTTGCTGCTCAATTCGAAACCAAATTAACTGAGAACCACCCTGGAGATGACTGTAAGGAGCTATTGCAATTGGCTCTGGTATTTATTGGATCACTAGACGGTAATGTTGTGGGTTTTAGAACTCCAGGAGAACTCCAGGAGCCATTCATCACGCTAGGTGGATGGCAAAGGCTATTTACTGCTTTAAAATGTTCATCTTTTGCTATCAATTTAAGTTGTCTGAAGAAGAAGAAAGTTCTGTGCGTGCCATATCTGTTTTTCTAGTTAAAATTCATTACAAAGTTTCGCTTTATGCTCCAAAAGCTCATGTTCTACCGAAGCAAGATTTAGATATTTTACACAATCTGATAGACTATAAAGAATATGGCAATAACATTGCACGAATAGTACTGACAAGATTTTTTAACCATTTGTGGTATTTGAATGCAGAGTTGATAGGGTTATTTTTTTTTGATCCCACCATTACAGACGACGAAAAATTGTTAATAGTTAATAAATTGCTCGGTAGCACCAATGAACTATCAGAGCACACTATGGTTGTAAACCCAAAAGTCAGTAAAGATAAATTAAAACAGGTAGTTGATGGAGGATAGGTCTATTTACTTACCAAAGAAAAATTTACATTCTTTGGTAAATTTAATAAAAGCAGATTTCCTGTGACAGCATCCAAACATCAGGCCTGAGCGTAATGGCTTCCAAGAAGGATTGAAAATTGTTAAAGCATTAAAAGTAGTTAATGGCTGAGCATAGTGTTAAATTAATCAACAACCTTCTGACAACAGATGAAGACCAAAAGCAATATGTCCTCCACGTTGTAAGCGAGTGCCAAGTACTATATCCTAACGTTTCAAAAACTACTTCAACAAAAGCTCTAGAATAGATTAAATAACAGTATGAAATAACTTAAAATTATCAGCCCATGACTGTACTACGTCTATAATTTTTTTGTGCATGTTTTATGTGTATTATATGCCTGACTTTTATGTTTTAAGATAAAAATGTCATTAGCCTTATCAGTATTATATTTTTTATTATATTTCTGCTTTAAACTAAAAAATATACCAAAAAAGCAAAATTTATCACTTAATAACAAAATACACAAAGTGTGCTCCAAGTGGTACCAGGTTACATTTTCGGGGATAAATATTGTTGTGACTCAGTTTGACTAAAAAAACAACAATTATGTATAGAATATGAATTTTAAAAATAATACTGGCTTTCTTTTGAGATATTAAGCGGGTTTTTATTATTTACCGTTCTGGAGTTATGGCTTGATATGTCAACTTTTTGGCCAAAATTTGAATTTTTTCAAACTTTGAGCGACAAGCAGCACTGGTTAACATCATTTAATCAAACTCAAATTTCGGCTATCTCAATATCTGGAAAGGGGAATTGTTTTGTGGGGTTAAGACAAACAAAATTCCAAAATTCCCCCCCCCCCCCTCTATGAAATCTGGTCACCCTAATAAACACACACCTTTTGACAAAGTGAAGAATTCAGGTTAGAAAAGAATTCATAACCATTGATTTGGATTTCATCAAGTGATAAGGCTGACAAGGTGTTTTTAGGTGCAACTTCTGTAATTCATGCAATTAAGATACAAAAGGAAAGTTCTGAAAGTTTTTATGGAGGCTATCAACATTAGAACTAAGGATATTTATTCCTGGACAGGTAGGAATCCAAGTAGATGCAGGACTAGTATAAGTGGGAACCAAAGAACTCGGAATATTGTTGGATATCACACTGTGAAACAACAAGGAAGAAACAGTAGATGAGCAAGTTAATGCAGAAGAAGCACTAGAAATAGAAGCAAAAGAAAGGTCAGCATAAAAAAAAGAAACATTATTACGAACACTACTAGGCAGTTGAGAGACAAGATTAGATGGAGCAAGATTATCATCATTTAAACAATTTACAGGGGTAGAAGGAGGCAGAGTCATCAACTCCACTTCTCCATTAGCTTTTTGGTGTTTCAACTCCTTGACTAGAGCTTAGTGCTTTGTTCAATCTTGCTTAGGACTGTCACCATAGAAACAAATTGTACCTTTTATTTCAAAAGATTTCTGTATGATTTGTTTTTTCAATTCAGTTGATGGCACAGAGAAAAGGAGAGAAGGGGTGGCTACCTGAGGCTTGTTGGCTACTTGTAAGAGGGTGCCGATATCAACTGAATAGGTGACGGCCAGATAATTAAACAGGAAAACAGCATCGTCATCAGTCTGGGGGGGGGGAGATTCCATATACAATAATATTGTAGCATCAATCAAAGCACAGGTGCTCATAGACGGCAATCTGACAAACATAATTCTCAGTCAAGGGGGCTACAGGACGTTTAGACAGTTCTGTAGTCGCTTTAGAAGCCATTAGGTCCTGGACAGTTGACACAGAGCATACAGATTGAATCAAATTTTCTATGTGTGATACTCTACTTGCAATAGAACTGACCTGGGCAGAAATGTCACTTTTGATAATAGTCCTCAGCTGGAAAAGGGCTAGGGATAACTGACTAGTTGTAGCAAACTCCTTTTTCAGATCTTCCCTGAAAGTTTTCAAGGAATTATCCATGACAGAAGCTAGTTTTGATATCATAGCCTGTTCACTACTAGGGGGAGGAGGAGGGCTAACTTTACAGGCTGGGCAGGACCATGTACATGTAAGTGACAGCATTATTTTGTACTTAACCATAGTCTCTGACCAGACACTCAGGGTTGAGATAGATCCAAAGGTGGTACCGAAAAGAATCAAAGATCTATTCATAAGCAAATTACCAGGCCCGGATGGACTTCACCCCAGAGTCTTAAAAGAAACAACAGATGTAATGACAGAGCCCCTATCGATGACTTTTCAAAAATTATTATAGTCAAATGAACTCCCTATCCCTAGTATCTAGAAAAGCCAACGGTGGTTCCATTGCACAAAACGGGAAACCACCAAGATCCCCTAAATTACCGCTGATCAGTCTAACCTGCATAACCTGCAAAACACTGGAATCTATCATATCAGACCACATCCTTGAGCACATGAGCAAAAGAAAGATAATCACTAGCAAGCAATTTGGGTTCTTGAAAAGAAGGTCTGCAGAGTCACAGCTTCTTCTGGCAATGGAAAACTGGGAAATGCACGCAGATAAGGGTGGTCAAGTCAATGCCATTTACATAGACCTTAAAAAGGCCTTTGACAAAGTACCTCATTGTTGCCTCTTATACAACTCCGCAACCTTGGTCTGGGAGCCATAGTTGATTGGATTAAATTATTCTTTATTAATAGATATGAAGCGGTATCAGTACGCAGAATTTCAATCTCATTTTAAGCAAAGGTTATCTGCAGTGTTCCCAATGCCTCGGGCTCTGGCTCTTTTTAACTTAATCTGTATGTTAAAGATCTAGTTGAAGGCATCAGCTCTGAGAGTCTACTGTATACAGATAACACCAAGCTGTATAAAGTAATCAAAACAGCTGCCAATGCACAATCTCTGCAAGAGGGCCTTGACAAGTTCAATAATTTGATGTCCAACTGGCTGATGGAAATCAATATCAACAAAAGCCACAAGCTAACGATAGGGAAACCTACTATCCACTATGAATATAGACTAGGAGACTTACCAATCACATCATGCCAGGAGGAGCGTGACTTGGCAGTTGTCATTGACAGCAACCCTTGACTTCCAGACCCCCTACAACAGCATTATTGGGAAAGCAAATTGTTTTGCAGGAGTTTTAAGGCCCAACTTCACTTTTGGAAATGGTAAGACCCTTTCCCTTCTCTACGAAGCTTTAGTACAGCCAATCCTTGAATATGGTCATTGCACTGCACATTCCTTTTACAACAAAGACATCAAAGCTCTCAAAAAAGTTCAAAGACGAATAACAAGGTTCTGTCCGAATCTGAGAAAATTACCTTATGCAGCTAGGCTCTGCAAGCTCAAACTTACTTTGCTAGCTTATTGAATGCACCAAGGAGACCTCATTGAGGTATATAAGCTTTGCTGCAAAGCCTACAAAAATATCCAGGCTACCAATGTTCTCAGCTTCAGCCGCACAAACCTCAAGCTTCAAGAGGAAAGGTTTCAAAAGGACATTGGCCATTGGGCATTCAACAACCAAGTAACACAACACTGGAACAAGCTCCCCTTTGAAGTCATCAATGCGAACTCATTAAAGTCGTTCAAGCAGGAACTGGACAAATACTATGGTGAAAGTGCCTATAACTCTTTTCAATTAAAAGATTTTTGTAGAGGCCCTGTGGCCTATTTGTTTTGCATTATATTATTATTAACAGTTTATATTCACTAGGGGACAGGTCTAAACATTCACCACAGATCCATTTCTCACAAATGTCACACTCAATGGCTGAAGACTCCTCATTCAATTCATTAGTACATGCTGCATATTTATCATAGCCTTTGACTGGGCTGATATGTTTGTATTTGGCCTTGATGGACACAATAAAACACTAATTTCAGTTGTCCCTAATTCAGACTTAGAATTAAGGCAAATACTTCATACAAATTGAGGCAGGTGCTTGGATCCCTATCTATATACAATGAAACAAAAAAAGATTAGCAAATCATAAATAGGTCCTAGGACTTGAGAATCAGATTCTATTCATACAAGTTTATTGATACTCTTGCTTCAAGAGGCATAAGAACATACCTTCAGTATGTTCCAAGCTACTCAGGTCTAACTGGGAACCATCAGGCTGATGGAATTGCAAAAAAACCTATAAATATTGACAAGCCCAGTAGGAGACCAATCCCCATTAGAGACATATATTGCTGGAGATTATCAGAGGTAATGTTAAATAAGAATAAGACAAATTTATTGCCCTTCCTCAATATGCACATCTCTAAAATACATCATAGGATTTGATCAGGTTCAAATGGGCTAAATTTTCTGGCATTTTCGTATCAGTTTTCAAATTCAACTGGCTCAATTCTTTCATTTCCTCTTTGCACACATTACAATACAAAAAATTAAACAATTGACCATTGCCTATTTGAAAGTAATACGCTGACGTCTGCACAGCATGCCCTGCAAAGTAAACAGTTAAAGCACTTCAGATACCACAAAATCTCACTATCAGCTAAGTCTAGCTGACAATACCTGTACACAGAGCATGGAACTCAATGTATATCCTCTGATATTCAACTCCTAGAATCAAAAGATTTACTCTACAATATCTAATCAGGTTCAAGATAAATAAAGAGCAACTACTTGCAGTAGCACATTTCAACTCACAGAGTGAGTCAGAAGGAAAAGGGCTGAATAGTCTAGACTGAAAAGCCCATATTTGCTGAAACAGAGGAAGAATAGGAACACTTTGCATATTAAAAAGTCAGGGCTTCATTGTTTTCTTTTAATTTTTACATATACCAGGGCCATACCTGGGAACCACCAGGGAGGGGGAGGGGGTAGGTATTATCAGAAAAGCAACCATGATGTCTGCAAAAAAAAAACCCCACAAAGTAAGGATTCTAAAGTAAAGTATTACTTTTAGCTTGTTTTATTAGCATCTTTGGTATAACCCTGGATTAGTTAAGATTGAGAAGGAAACATGTTAAACAATTTTTACTTCATAATATATAGAATAATTATAGGTATTTAGAACATTTTTCTTAAGAATTGGCCTGCCAGATTAATAAAATGCAAATTTAGAAACAAGATAGGCTAAGTAAATTAGTAAGTCTATAATAATGTTAAAGTTAGCCTAGTTTCATATAGTTTCATATAATAACAAGGTGAGGCAATGGCACCTTGCCTTTCTCCTTTATTAACTGGCACAGTTCTATCCTGTGGCTCTACCATTTCATCTTTCTCAAGGGGGATTTTAAGTCAGACTTGTAGCTTGGTATACATATCCCTTTGAGATCTGATGATAGCCAGAATTACTCCTCTTTTAGCAGCCCTTAAGAGCATAAGGAGGCGGATCAGGGAGTCAAAGGCACAGCAAACATTGTGACTAGCTAAGGCAAGTGAACTACATGAGAGAGAAGCATCAAGCAGTGCATTACCAACAACTGCAAGGGCATCCACACAACCAATACCATGTTGAAAGCTAAATTGATGGGGATGCATGTAACATTTTTCTTCTAGCTCTTTTATTAACAGTACCACATAAAGTTTGCATAGGGTGGTTGATACAGTTATGGGTCTGAAAGATGTGCATTGATTGGATGTTTTTCCATTTTTTGAAATAGGAGAAAAGATCTCCCATACAAAATGTTGACAGAACCAAACCTGGAGTAAAAATCATTTGCAGTAATAAAGTGAGATATTCTAAAAGCACAGGACCACCACATTTAATATGTAGTGGTCTCATCTGCATACACATGTTTAGATTAGCCAACCAGTTGGCTATTAGATCTCATGTATGTATATACTTTAGTGTAAAATAGCCACTACTGTATAATTCTACTGTATACATACTTTATAGAATTAGCTAATTAGTTGGCTATTAATATCCCATGTACATATCAACTATAGTTTAAAATAGCAAACTAGTCAGCTATTGAAGTGATTTAATGTGCCAATTAATTTAAATTTTCTCTTTCATATCATTTTATTATGATTGGGCAGGAGGGGTGGGTATGTGGAATGTCTTGCTTTTTGCTCATTATATCTACGTAATATTCAAACTGCTTGGCTAACATCAAAGCACTTTATCTTTAAACATCCTAAAAATAGCCAACCAGTTGGGAATTGAAAATCAGTTGAAATACACACAAGAAAATAAAATGGTGAACTTGTTGGCTACTGAATTGAGTCTATGTATATACAGGAAAGGAAATTAGCAAAGTATGATTGTCTGGCAACAAGAGCTAACTTTTTTTTAATGGAGGGGGGCGGGGGCGGCCGGGGGTGTTGATTGGATATTTTAGTAAAGTGCAAATTATAATTGATTTGAAGTGGCAATTAATTTAGATTTTCTCTTTCTCATCATTTTACCATGATTGAGCAGGAGGGGTCAGGGATATAGAATATCTTGCTTTCTTTTCATCATCTCCAGATAATATTTAGACTACTTGACTAATATCCAGACAGATATCCACCACAAAGCTATATCAAAAGTATAGCTTATGTATGGAAAAAACAGAAATTTTTTTATGGGGGGGGGGGTGGAAAAGTTGGCAGAATTTATTTTGGGGAAAGAAAGCTGTAAAAGGGCATTAGCGAGCCAGGATTGACTGCCATAAAGAGCAAGTACTCTTGCAAATAGTTTTCTTTTTGAAGGGAAGGGGGTATTTGGTGGTATTTTCATTGATAAGCCACTTCCATTAATCAAATCAATAAATTCAGTAAGAATTTATCTTCAAATCCATCATGCTGAAATATGCATACTCTAAAAAATTTATTTGGGAAAATTAAATAAAAAGGGATAATGCACTTTTTACTGAAACAAAACAAAAATGCACAATATCTTGAGATCTTTGCAAACAAATAGCATGTTGAGAGTCATTGGGTAGGTTAAATATTCTGCTGGTCTTCTTCTATTCAGCAAAAAGAATATACAATTAGTAAAGTTTCTTTCTCTTACATTTGGTCTTTAAATTGGCAAGGCCTTTTTTCAGCCACTTAATTTAAAAGCTAAGAAACCCAGGTAATGATTTTTGGCAATGTTGAACAAAACATTACCAAAAAACAATGTTAGCTAACAAATCAAAGAAATGTAATAGTTTGGTGGGACTTTCAAAAACACAAAGAACAAATAGCAAGATAGCCAACTTGTTAGCTAATTCTGCTATACAGGGTATTAGAAACTGCATTGATAACTAACTATTTGCCTACTTCTTTCTGAAAGGTATGAATAGGTGAGATCTTAACAGCCAACTAGTTAGCTAATTCAAAAAGCATATTAGAAATTTTAGTGATATCTGACTAGTTTGCTATTTTAAACTAAAGTTTATGTATACATGGGATATTAATAGGCAACTAGTTAGCTAGTTCTATAAAGTATATATGGTTCTCTAATTAGCTGACTAGTTGGTTAATTGAGGCTGAAGTGTATATATAGGTGAGATCAAATAGCCAACTGGTTGGCTAATCTTAACAAGTGAAACTTTAGAGACTTTGTTGATAGCTGACTAGTTGGCTATTTTTAACTAAAGTTTATATATACATGGATACTAACAGCCAACTAGTTAGCTAATTCTATAAAGTAGCCTCTATACAGTTTTCTTATTAGCTGACTAGCTGGCTAATCAAGGCTGAAGTGTATATATAGGTGAGATTGAATAGCCAACTGGTTGGCTAGTCTGAACATGTGTATATAGCTGATACATTAATAGCAAACTAGTTAGCAAATTCTAATGTGTATTAAAAACTTTGTTGACAGTTGACTAGTTTGCTATTTTAAACTAATTTAATCTTAATAGCCAACTAGTTAGCTAATTCTACAAGTATATTAGAATTGGCATATATAGGGGGGGGCTGAAATTCATTTCCAATAGAAACGATTATTATATTTGTAATCAGCATAAAAAAAGGCAGGTCAATATCTACAAAATCATATTATTGAGTAAGGAATAAAGTGAATGAACCATTCGATGCCTTTTTTATGCTGATTATGAATATAATAAGCATTTCTATTGGAAATGAATTTCAGCCCCCCCCCTATATAGGCTATACCTAACCAAACCAAACCTGGTAAAGTTATACAAAATCATATTATTGTGTTATAACAAAAGCGAATACACAATTCGATGGCCTTTTTTATGCTGATTACGAATATAATAAGCATTTATATCGTACAGGAGTTTCAGCCCCCCCCCCCCTATAGATGTCCAATCCGGGGTAGGGTAGGTATAGCCTCTACAGGGGGGGGGGCTGAAATAAATTTCCGAAATAAATGAGGACCCTATTCGTCATAAACATAAAAAAAGGCATCGAATTGTGTACTCACTTTATTCCTAACTCAATAATATGATTTCGTAGAACTTTACCCCCCCCCCCAATACATGCCTAACCTAACCCTGAATTGGCAGATATAGGGGGGGGGCTGAAATTCATTTATGATAGAAATGGTTATTATATTTGTAATCAGCATAAAAAAAGGCATTGAATGGTGTATTCACTTTAGTCCTAACTCAATAGGCTAATATGATTTGGTAGATATTGACCAAAAGGCATTGAGTGGTATATTCACTTTATGTGTAAGTCAATTATATGATTTAGTAGATATTTATCTTATTATATTTGTAATCAGCATAAAAAAGGCATCAAATGGTGTATTCACTTTATTCCTAACTCAGTAATATAATTTGGTAAATATTTACCCTATTATTAGGCCTAGCTGACTAATTGGCTAATTCAAACTGAAATTCAAATAGAGATGAGATCTAATAGCCAACTGGTTGGCAAATTTAAAGATTGCTATATATAAACTTTCATTAATTTTATCCACCTAGTCAGCTAAAAAAAATTCTAGGCTATAGGCTATATAGCCTAATGTTTGGCTAAGGTTTTTTTTCTCTATATATAAAGTACTCTATTTTATATTAGCTGTATAGTGGATATCTGGGCAAAAAACAGTAAATTTTTGACAGTTCATATTAGCCTAGGGGTATTGACTTACAAATAAAGTAGGCCTAAACATACCACTTGATGCCTTTTTTATGCAATTAGGGGGGTGGGATAAAATTTATTTCTGATGCAAGTGAGAGGTAAGTTTAAAATTTATCCCTACCCCCCTACTGGGCAAATATATACCCTGAATTGGTATATAGGCCCTACAGGGGTGGGGGTAAAAGTTATTTCCAATAAAAATGATTAAAAAGGCATCAAATGGTAGGTTTACTTTATTCGTAAGTCAATAATATGGACTGCTAAAAATTTACCCCAAATCAAATAACCTAGCTTAACTTTTAATTGCAAACACAGGCCTAGCTTACTTTGAGCAAATGGAGGTATTTCTTCAATCTTCCGCTTGAGTCCATTGCATGTATATTCTGGAACAGCTTATAGGATAAGTAAAGAACTAATTAAGCTAGTTTTCATCAGAGCTTGCTCATTAATCTTCATCCTTCATTAATTCATCTTTCTTTCCTTTAATTTTTACTGCCTTTTGTTTTACTACCATTTTTTCTTCTTCTTCTGTGCTCAGAGATATTCTCAAGTGGAATAGCTAAAGCTACGTCTGCATTCAGTGTTTTCTGGAACTGGCACAAAAAAAAAACAAAAAAAAACAGTAGTCTAAAAAAAACAGTAAATAATGGAGACCGTGACTGTCGTTCCAGTTCCCAGTTCCCTGTCACACGACAATATACCACCAAAAAAAAAATTGACGTGGGTGTTCATTTTCTGTAACTACTAACATTTCATCCAAGAACCAAGCCACCTGAGGCCTACACAACTACGCACGCTCCTCCTCCATCCCAATCAATTCAAAGCCTCCCTAATTAAAACCTCCCAGGAAGTTCCCATTTCCTTTAAATCTGTCTTTATGACATCCTCCTAGCCTAGACGAAGACGACCTACTTTCTGTTTAGCCCTAGAAGGTTGGCTGTAAAGGACGATCTTCGGCAGTCTGTCATCCTTCATCCACAGAACGTGCCCTAGACATCTCAACCTTTTTTCATTATAGCCCTAGAAAGAGGGATTGAACCACATTTTTCGCAGAGGCTAGTGTTTGAAATACGGTCAGTCAGCCAGGTACCCAAAACAATCTGTAGGTAATTTCTCCAGAAACATTGACGAGACATTGCTGATCAACAATCTTGTTCTAGTGACCAACTATGGTTATGTTAATCAACATTGTAGATGAAAACGACACACAATTGAAATCATTGTTTATCCAACTTTTTGGTAAAATCAAGGCGGAAATTTCAGGACAAGATATCATGGGGAAAATTTGTTTTTCCCTTTTTATTTTGAAAGGAAAAGAGCAGTTGCTTCTCCATGAAGGCTATATATATTTTTATTAGCTAGGTCAGCTACTTAAATAACACATAAAGAGGTACTTTGGTACTTTCACATGAATTATTTACTGCTTACCCCTCCAAAGAGCACTGGAGACATTTTGTTGTGTGAAAAGAGCACTGGAGACATGTTTGTTGCGTGATATATATATATATATATATATATATATATATATATATATATATATATATATATATATATATATATATATATATATACATATTAAACATTAATATATACATATTTAAACATATTCATACAAAATGAACATATTAAACATTATCATTCAATATAATTAAATCACATCCTTCTAAGCCTCCAAGTCTTTGTCAATAAAAATTCTTACTGCAATAATTAGGTCTTTAGAAGAAGTCCCCGAAATACCTTAAAGGAGTAGTACTCAAAAATGTTCCAGTTCATCACCATATTCCCCAAAAAGGGGGCAAGCACACAAAATTCCCGAGCCATCCTTGTCATATGAGTCCGAGTGTCCCCTATACAATGGCACACAATTTCTCCGAGCATGCAATCAACACTTAAGGTAGATTCAGTTCCACAAAAAAGTTCTCGCCGTACAGAACTTTAATCTGGTAGTAATAACGTGGGGAAATAGAATTTTCTATACCAGTATGGCAAGACTAAATCTTCTTTTATCTGTGGTGCAATTCAAACTCACCAAGGAAATCGTTAAGTGTACAATTGGGAATGCTGACCTTCATTCCATTCCCATAAAAGGCCAACATCATTCAGCTGGGCTTAACCATGTTTTGGCCATATTGCCTTTTAAGAAAAATTAATTAAAAAAAACTTTTTCCACAAAATAAGTTTTTCAAAGAAAAGTAAAGAACTCAATTAAACCAGAAAAGAGAAAAAAAAAAAAAATCAAATAATCTACCAAGTTCGGAATTACCACAAATCAGTATCGATAAATAAATGAGACCCGAAACGAATAGAAACTACAATAAAATACCGAGTCAAACTCAAAACGAGCAGAAATTAACATGAATAGGATTCAAAACCCCTATGCCTTACCAAGGCCAGAACATAATTTGCACTTTACTGAAAAAAAAATATAAATGTTTTTACTTTTATAATTTTAATAAATCGAATAATATTAACGTTTTGATTAATAAATATCAGTATATATATATTAAATTGACAATGAACATTCATTTCTATTTTTTTCAGACCTTAATTTCCAGAACTTTCAACTACGTGGAAGAAATTTGCTATCTAATAATTTTAATTAGATGTGTTCAGCAAAATGGTGGGCGAGAGAGGGGGGTTAGTCTCTCTCCCATCACTTTGGTCTAATAACAAGGGCACTAGCCCTTTCAATTTCTAATTGAATGAGCCCATTTTGAAGTTTCTACGACAATGCTTTCTTTAAAACCCTTATAATCCCCAGGGTATAACTTACAACCCTTGACCTGAGGGCTGTGAGGGGGTTGTCATTCTCAAAAACATAATTTACGGACCTTTTAACTACGTTGAACAAACTGGCTATCTCAAAATTTTGATTGGATCTGTGTGCGGAAATGGTGGGCGTGAGAGGGGGGTTACTTGCCATCCAATCAGTTTCGACTTTTAAAAAGGGCACTAGCCGTTTCAATTTCCAATCGAATGATTCCCTTTTGAAGTTTATACGACAACGCTTTCTACAAAAAAACCTTATATGCACCCAGGGCATATCTTACAACTCTTGCCCTGAGGGCCTTGGGGGGAGTGTCATCCTCAAAGACATAATTTTCAGACTTTTTAACAACGTCGAACAAAATCACTATCTCAAAATTTTGACTGGATTTGTTTGAGGAAATGGTAGGTGTGAGAGGGGTGTTAGTTATCCTCCAATCACTTTCGACTATTAAAAAGGGCACACGCCCTTTTAATTTCCAATCGCATCCTTTTTAAAGTTTCTACAACATCACTATCTATAAAAACCTTATCTGTCCCCAGGGCATAACTTACAACCCTTGCCCGGAGGGCTCTGAGGGGGTTATAATCCTCAAAGACCTAATTTCTAAAACTTTTAACTAGGTTGAACAAAATGGCTATCAAAAAATTTTGATTGGATGTCTTTGGAGAAAAGTTGGGTGTGAGAGGGGGGTTAGTTGCCCTCAAATTACTTTCGACTATTGAAAAGGACACTATCCCTTTGAATTTCCAAACGAATGAACCCTTTTTCAAGTTTCTATGGCAAAGCTTTCAATAAAGAAATTATATGCCCCCAGGGCATAGCTTACAACCCTTACTTTGAGGGCTGTGGAGGGACTGTCATCCTCTTAGATATAATTTCAGGACCTTTCAAGTACTTTGAACAAAATGGTTATCTCAAAATTTTGATTGGATGTGTTTGGATAAATATAGGGCGTGGAAGGGGTGTTAGTTGCCGTCCAAACACTTTCGACTATTAAAAAGGGCACTAGCTATTTCAATTTCCGATCAAATGAGCCCTTTTGAAGTTTCTACAACAACGCTTTCTACAAAAAAATCTTATATGCCTCCAGGACAAAACTTACGACCCGTGCCCTGAGGGCTGTGGGGGCTTGTCATCCTCAAAGACCCAATTTCCTGAACCTTCAGTTAGGTTGAACAAAATAGCTATCTCAAAATTTTGATTGGATGTGTTTGGATAAATGGTGGGCGTGGAAGGGGTGTTAGTTTTCTTCCAATCACTTTCGACTATTAAAAAGGGCAATAGCCATTTCAATTTCCAATCAAATGAGCGCTTTTTGAAGTTACTACAACAATGCTTTCTACGAAAAACCTTATAGGCCTCCAGGGCATCACTTACAGCTTTTGCCCTGAGTGCTGTGGGGGGTTCTCATCCTCAAAGACCTAATTTCCAGAACCTTTAACTAGGTTGAACAAAATGGCTCTCTCAGAATTTTGACTGTATGTGTTTGGGGAAAAGGTGGACATGATAGGGAGGTTAGTTGCCCTCCAATCATTTTCGACTATTAAAAAGGGCACTATCCCTTTGAATTTTCAATCTAACGAGCCTTTTTTGAAGTTTATATGACAACATTTTCTATAAAATCCTTATATTCCCCCAGGGCATAACTTACAACCCTTGCCCTGAGGGCTGTGGGGGACTGTCCTCCTCGAAAACATCATTTCTATCTGGAAATCAACTACGCTGAACCAAATAGCTATCTCACACTTTGATTGGATGTGTTTGGGGAAATGATGGGGGTGGAAGGGGTGTTAGTTGCCTTCCAATCACTTTCGACTATTAAAAAGGGCACTAGCCATTTCAATTTCCGATCAAATGAGCCCTTTTGAAGTTTCTACAACAACGCTTTCTACAAAAAAATCTTATATGCCTCCAGGACAAAACTTACGACCCTTGCCCTGAGGGCTGTGGGGGCTTGTCATCCTCAAAGACCCAATTTCCTGAACCTTCAGTTAGGTTGAACAAAATAGCTATATCAAAATTTTGATTGGATGTGTTTGGATAAATGGTGGGCGTGGAAGGGGTGTTAGTTTTCTTCCAATCACTTTCGACTATTAAAAAGGGCACTAGCCATTTCAATTTCCAATCAAATGAGCGCTTTTTGAAGTTACTACAACAGCGCTTTCTACGAAAAACCTTATAGGCCTCCAGGGCATCACTTACAGCTTTTGCCCTGAGTGCTGTGGGGGGGTTGTCATCCTCAAAGACCTAATTTCCAGAACCTTTAACTAGGTTGAACAAAATGGCTCTCTCAGAATTTTGACTGTATGTGTTTGGGGAAAAGGTGGACATGAGAGGGAGGTTAGTTGCCCTCCCATGATTTTCGACTATTAAAAAGGGCACTATCCCTTTGAATTTTCAATCTAACGAGCCTTTTTTGAAGTTTATATGACAACATTTTCTATAAAATCCTTATATACCCCCAGGGCATAACTTACAACCCTTGCCCTGAGGGCTGTGGGGGACTGTCCTCCTCGAAAACATCATTTCTATCTGGAAATCAACTACGCTGAACCAAATAGCTATCTCACAATTTGATTGGATGTGTTTGGGGAAATGATGGGGGTGGAAGGGGTATTAGTTACCTTCCAATCACTTTCGACTATTAAAAAGGGCACAGGCTACTCCAAGTTCCAATTGAATGAGCCCTTTTCGAAGTTTCTACGACCACTCCTTCCATACGAAGTGCCCTTGTCTAAGACCAAGAAAAAAAAATAATACATTGTGCCCACACCGTTCTTTATTTAGGCAGCACTTGATTCCAAATCATAGGCATCGTAATCACGCTGCGTAACTAAAGGACGATATTGGCACAATGTATTATTTTTTTTTCCTATAGACCAGGGCACTTCGTATCGAAGAAGTTGTCGTAAAAATTTGGAAAGGGCTCATTCGATATGAAATTGGAATGGGTAGTGCCATTTCTAATAGTCGAAAGTGATTGGAAGGCAACTAACACCCCTTGCACGCCCATCTTTTCCCCAAACACATCCAATTAAAATTTTGAGATAGCCATTTTGAGCAACGTAGTTGAAAGTTCTGGAAATTAAGTGTTTGAGGATGACTAACAACCCACAGTCAACAGGGCAAGGGTTGTAAGTTATGCCCTGGGGGCGAATAAGGTTTTTTTTATAGAAAGTGTTGTCGTAGAAACTTCAAAAAGGGTTCATTTGATTGGAAATTGAAATGGCTAGTGCCCTTTTTAATAGTCAAAAGTGGTTGGAAGACAACTAACACCTTTTGCACGCCAACCATTTCCCAAAACACATCCAGTTAAAATTTTGAGATAGCCATTTAGTTCAGTGTAGCTGATTTTTGAGGAGGACACTCCCTCACAGCCCTCAAGGCAGGGGTTGTAAGTTATGCCTTGGGGGCATATAAGGTTTTATAGAAAGCTTTGTCGTAGAAACTTCAGAAAAGACTCATTCGATTGGAAATTCAAAGGGTTAGTACCCTTTTTAACAGTTTAAAGTGATTGAAGGGCAACTAACCCACCTCTCACGCCCACCTTTTCCCCAAACACATCCAACCAAATTTTTAGATAGCCATTTTGTTGAACGTAGTTAAAATTTTTAGAAATTAGGTCTTTGAGGATGACAACCTCATCAGAGCCCTCGGGGCAAGGGTTGTAAGTTATGCCCTGGGGTATATAAGGCTTTTTTTTTATAGAAAGTTTTGTCGTAGAAACTTGAAAGAGGAATCATTCGAATTGAAATTAAAACGGCTAGTGCCCTTTTTAATTGTCGAAAGTGATTGTAGGGCAAGTAAGCCCCCTATCACACCCATTATTTCCCCAAACACGTCCAATCAAAATTTTGAGATAGTCGTTTTGTTAAACGTAGTTGAAAGGTCTGGAAATTATGTCTTTGAGCATGGCAACCTACTCACAGCCCTCAGGGCAAGGGTTATAATTTATGCCCCTTGGACATATAAGGTTTTTACAAAAAATGCTGTCATAGAAACTCAAAAAAGGCTCATTTGATTGTAAATTGAAAGGGCTAGTGCCCTTTTTAATAGTCGAAAGTGATTGGAAGGCTTGACATTTTTATAGTAAAGATCAATGTGCGTGCAATGTTTTTTTTTTTTTTTTTTTTTTTTTTTTTTTTTTTTTTTTTAGACCAGGGCACTTCGTATCGAATGAGTTGTTATAGGAGCTTTGAAAAGGGCTCATTTGATTGAAAATAGAAAAGACTGATGCCCTTTTTAATAGTCGAGAGTGATTGAAGGGCAACTAATCCCCCTCTCATGCCCACCCTCCCATTTTCCCACGATGTATAAAAACGAAATGTTGCCTTAAGATTAAATCAAAATGTACTGTGTTAATGCAAATAAGGCTTCTCAGCAGTATCCCAAGAACGACTGACGGTATTATGTTCAAACTTTCGGGACTACTTCTGCTCTTAAAATTTAAACTTATCAAAATAGCGTAAGTTTATCAAAGCTATCAAAGGAAGTAAACACATTTTTTCAAGTTTTCTATTTCAGGTCAACTAGAGGATGTATGAAACTAAATTAAACACTACTATTTGTGTTCAGATTTTTAAAACGGTATATGTTTTTAAAAATTGGTGAAAAATTTTCTCCAGTTTACAAATAGCAGGCCAAACTAAAACGTCTTAAAAAAACGAAAAGGTTTAAAGTATTATTTTCTTTTTCCCCGAAAAGACTATGTTAAAAACGAACAGAAATTAAAAAGAACTTTTTCCACAAAATAACTTTTCTTTTTCCCTGAAAAGACAATGTCAATATAAAACAAACAGAAATTAATTTAAATAAAACCTTTTTCCGAAAAATAAGTTTTTCAAAGAAAAGTAAAGAACTCCAATAAACCAAAAATGTGCAAAAATAAAATCAAATAATCTACCAAGCGTGAAACTACCACAAATCAGCAACGATAAATACGTGAAACCCAAAACGAACGGAAAATACAATAAATAACCGAGTCAAAGTCAAAACGAGCACAAATTAACATAAGTAGGGCTCGAAATCCCTATGCCTTCCCAAGGCCAGAACATAATTTGCACTTTACTGAAAAAAATACAAATGAATGTGCATTGTCAGTTTAATATACATATACTGATATATAATAATCCAAATTTTAATATTATTTTATTTATTAATGTTATAAAAGTATAAATATTTATATTTTACAGAGGCAACGCTATAGCGTTGCCTATAGTAAAGGCCATACGGCTCCAATGTTTTATTATTTGTTGTTTTTTTTCCCAAAGGCACTTCATATGGAAGGGGTCGTCGTAGAAACTTCAAAGGGGGCTCATTCGATTGGAAATCGAGAGTTTTACTGCCCTTTTTAAGGGTCAAAAGTGATCGGAAGGCAACGAACACCCCTTCCACGCCCACCAGTTCCCCGAACACATCCAATCAAAATTTTGAGATAGCCATTTTGTTCAGCGTAGATGATTTTTGAGGGAGACACTCCCCCACAGCCCTCAGGGGAAGGGTTGTAAGTTTTTCTCTGGGGGCATATAAGGTTTTTGTAGAAAGCTTTGTCATAGAAACTTCAAAAAGGACTCATTCGATCGGAAATTCAAAGGGTTAGTGCCCTTTTTAATAGTTGAGAGTGATTGGAGGGCAAGTAATCCCCCTCTCACGCACACCTTTTCCCCAAACACATCCAATCAAAATTTTGAGTTTGCCATTTTGTTCAACGTAGTTAAAAGTTTTAGAAATTAGGTCTTTGAGGATGACGACCCCATTAGAGCCCTCGGGGCAAGGGCTGTAAGTTATGCCCTGGGGGCATATAAGGTTTATATAGATAGTGGTGTTGTAGAAACTTAAAAATGGCTCATTCAATGGGAAATTAGAAGGGCTTGTGCCCTTTTTAATAGTCAAAAGAGGTCAGAGGATAACTAACACCCCTCTCACACCCATCATTTCCCCAAACACATCCAATCAAAATTTTGAGATAGCAATTTTGTTTGACATAGTTAAAAAGTCCGGAAATTATGTTTTTGAAGATGACACTCCCCCCAAAGCCATCAGGGCAATGGTTGTAAGCTATGCTTTTGGGGCATATAAGGCTTTTTTTATAGAAAGTGTTGTCGTAGAAACTTCAGAGAGGAATCATACGAATGGAAATTGAAATGGCTAGTGCCCTTTTTAATTGTCTAAAGTGATTGGCGGGCAAGTAACCCCCTCTCACGCCTATTGTTTCCCCACACATCCAATCAAAATTTTTTAGATAGTCATTTTATTAAACGTATTTGAAAGGTCCGGAAATTATGTCTTATAGGATGATAACCCACTCACAGCTCTCAGGTTAAGATTTATAAGTTATGCCCTGGGGCATTATTTTAAATTTAACTTACAGGCTATGATTTTATGTAGATGGATTCAGCCTAGGGCGAATTGCCTTCCAATCCTGAGCAGGCAAATAGTGTTCGACAGGGGGATAGTACATCCTGATGGTCGGTATGTGTGTCCTCTTTGTAGAGATGAGGACGAAGATTTGGACCATTTTCTCTGAAAGTGCCCGGTGCTCTCTGATTTAAGGGAAAATTACTTACAATAATCTACCAAGCGTGAAACAACCACACATCAGCAACGATAAATAAATGAAACTCAAAACGAATAGAAATTACAACAAATAACCGTCAAAATAACTTACAACAAGTCAAAAGCAGCAGAAATTAACATAAGTAGGGCTCAAAATCCCTATGCTTTCCCAAGGCCAGAACATAATGTGCACTTTACTGAAAAGAATACAAATGACTGTGCATTGTCAGTTTAATATACAAATCCTGATATTTAATATTCCAAATTTTAATATTATTTGATTTGTTAAAGTTATAAAAGTAAAAACATTTATATTTTTCAGAGGCAACACTATAGCGTTGCCTATAGTTATGGCCATACAACTCCAAAGTTTTATTATTTATTTTTTTCCCAGAGGCATTTCATATGGAAGGGGTCGTCGTAGAAAATCAAAGGGGGCTCATTCCATTAAAAATCGAGAGTTCTAGTGCCCTTTGAAAGGGTCAAAAGTGCTTGGAAGGTAACTAACACCCCTTCCACGCCCACCAGTTCCCCAAACACATCCAATCAAAAATTTGAGATAGCCATTTTGTTCAGCGTAGTTGATTTTTGAGGAGGACACTCCCCCGCAGCCCTCAGGGCAAGAATTGTAAGTTATGCCTTGGGGGCATATAAGGTTTTTATAGAAAGCTTTGTCGTAGAAACTTCAAAAAGGACTCATTCGATTGGAAATTCAAAGGGCTAGTGCCCTTTTTAATAGTCGAAAGTTATTGCAGGGCAACTAAACCCCCTCTCACAACCACCCTTTCCCCAAACACATCCAATCAAAATTTGTAGATGGCCATTTTGTTCAACGTAGTTGAAACTTTTGGAAATTGGGTATTTAAGGATGAAAACCCCATCACAGCCCTTAGGGCAAGGGTTGTAAGCTATGCCCTGGGTGCATATAAGGCTTTTATAGATAGTGGTGTTGTAGAAACTTCAAAAAGGGCTCATTCAATTGGAAATTAGAAGGGCTTGTTCCCTTTTTAATAGTCGAAAGTGGTTGGAGGATATCTAACACCCCTCTCACACCCACCATTTCCCCAAACACATCCAATCCAATTCTGTTTATTTTTTGTTTCTTATGTTTACTTTATTATGATAGTTAATACGTCCTCGGATGTTGTAAGATGTAGAAGTTATTTGGAGAAGTTACGGTTTTATACTCCTCCTTTGACCTTCTCTTGCTCATATTTGGTTTTTGATAAAGGTTATATTTAACCAGTAGGTTGAGGGAACTTGAAAGGAGCCCACTGGATGTTTTTGGATTGATAGATGGTGTTCTGCATCAGGACTATGATGTAAGTGCGAATGTCATTTTGAGTCTATGGTGCTTGATGTGTACTACCTGGGTACTAATGTTCTTGATATAGTGAACAGAATGGGTGTAAATGTCCAGAAAGAACCGTTGTTGTCTGTGAACCGTTTTAGACTTCCGAACGCTGTCCGGAATATCCAGACACCTACGACTGTTGCACCAGTTCTCATTAAATTTGCAACTAAAGATAAGACGTATAATATTTTCAGAGCGAAATCAAAGCTGGAGAAATCAGGTGTATTCGTCACTGAATATCTTACGAAAATGAAAAAAGCGATTTTTTAAGGTGCGAGAAACAGATATGGTGTAAAAAACGTGTGGTCCGATCGTGGCCGTGCTTACAAACGTGAGCAAGGTGATAGCCACCCAAGACGAATCCGCTCACTTGTTGACACTCTTTACTGCTTTAGTAAATGTTGATTATTTGTGTTTTTTGTTTGTTTTATTTGTTTTTTTTTTCTTCTTTTTCTCTTTCTTTTTTTTTTTTTTTTTTTTTTTTTTTTTTTTTTTTTTTTTTTTTTTTTAGAAAAGAGAAATTATTTTTTTTCCTTACTTATGTTGTCTGATTTTTCTTCATTGAATAGATTTATTTGTAATCCGCTCCGTATTGAAGATCATTTAGAGGCTCAAATTGGAAGTGATGATTATTATTAGTGTATTAGAGTATTATTAGTGAGATGCCTATTATTAATTCAAAGCCTCTTCGTGAGAGTTCTTATATATTGCTGTCGCAAGTTAGTGGAGACATGTCGCTGTGTCTTTGCACGTGGAATTGCCACCTTACTACGGGATATTTAGATGTACTGCAGATGATTGAGATATCTTCTTCAAATTTTGATATAATGTGTATTTGTGAAACTTTTTTGAGTTCTGACCAATCTCTCTCGGCTTTTTCTTTTCCAGGATATGATTTTGAGGTAAGGAACCGATCAAATATGAACCGAGGAGGCCTGGGATTTTTGATTAAGAAAAATATGAAGTATATGGTGAGGGAGGATTTGGGTGTATGGATAGAAGTTAAGATTGAAAGTTTTTGTTTGGAATTAGAAATTGAAAAAAGGAAACTTTTAATTAGTTTGGTGTATAAGCCACCCAGTGCTCACCTGGATGAATTTGTAGCTGGTTTTGATGAGTTGATGAGGTTGGTTTTGTCTACGAGCATGGATTTTTTTTTGTATGGGGGATTTTAACTATAATCCTTTAGATCTTTCTGGTGATAATTTTGATTTTTTTAATTATATGATTTCAAGTGAACTTTACCCTTTAACTTGTGTACCTACCCGAATCTCTACTCATTCTGCGACCTTATTTGATAACGTTTTCGTGGGACCCAGCTATTTGGTCAAAGCTATTCAGATGTGATAGTATATCCAGGCTCAGATCATCTTCCGGTAATTGCTCATGTGACGTGTCTTAGAAAACGACGTATCCCAGCTAAAAAAATACTGACACGTGAGCTGAAAAAGCAAAATCTGAATAGCTTTGCCGAGGAGTTGAGCTGTATCAAGTGGGACTCGGTCCTGGGGATTTCTGGTGATTCTTCTCTAGCGCACAATCACTTCATGTATATTTTCCAACCGATTTATGAGAAAACATGCCCCTTGCGCTTGACCAAACAAAAGAGGGACGATCCCCGCAAGCCGTGGATTACGGAGGCAATAATAGACATGATAAAAAAAAGAAACTTATTATATGAGCAATCTCTTAATAGTCAGGATGACGCAGATTTTTCAGAATTCAAACGAGTGAGAAATAAAACGAACAGTATGTGAAGGCAAACAAAGAAAAAGTATTTTCAAGAAAAGTATTCTGATCGTAAGAGATAAACCAAAGCCACATGGCAGGTTTTTAATGAGTTTATGGGAAATCAGAAAAGTAGTCAGTCGCCTTGCATTGATATAAACGGAAGTTATGTGAGTGATAAAAATGTAGTCGCGAATCATTTTGGCCAGTTTTATTCTCAGGTTGGCTCGTCTGTTCAAGAGAGTGTAAGGTGTGACAGGGAAAATTTTCTTAGCGAGGAATTCCTGGACTCTCGTGGAGATACTGTTGAGTTCCAGTTTGAAAAGTGTACAAGTGATGAAGTGATTAAAATAGAGAAAAATATAAAATCGAATTCTGCTGGGATAGATGGCGTGAATCTGAGAACTTTTAAAGCTGTGTTAATGTATATACTACCATGTATTCTCCATATTATTAATTTATCTATGGAAACGGGGACCTTTCCAGAAGCGTTGAAGCCTTTATAAGCGGGAAGCGGGGGCCTTTATTGTCAAAAATTTTGGTAAAAGTGATTCATCGCCGTCTATATGACCATCTAATGAAACATAGCCTACTCAGTGATACCCAATTCGGGTTTCGAAAAGGTCATTCCACTAGTCATGCTGCCATTCATCTTGTTGATTTTGTAAATAATTGTTTAGTAAAAGGTGAAATCCCCCTGAAACAGTATTTTTTGATTTTAGGAAAACATTTGACACGGTAGATTTTGAAATTTTATTGCAAAGATTAGAATGCTTAGGTGTTAAAGGAGTGAGTTTGAAGTGGTTTGAAAGTTATTTGTGTGGGAGGTCTATTAAAATGATGATTGATGATGCTTTTTCTTCCCCTTATCAAGTGTCGTGTGGTGTGCCACAGGGATCGGTCCTTGGTCCACTTCTGTATCTGGTTTATGTGGATAGCATGAGGTATAATCTTCCAGATTGTTGCTTAAAGTCATTCGCTGATGACACTGCAGTTACGTTTTCTAGTCATTGTTTGGATAGTCTTGTGTTGAAAGTGAATTGTGTTCTGAGAAATTTCCATGTTTTTACTAGTTTGAGTTTGTTATCAGTTATTGTTACTAAGACTAATTTTGTTGTATATTCTAGAGTAGGCAAGCCCAGGGATATTTATGGTAGAATTCTGTTTAATAATAAGCCTGTAGTTCAAGTTCAGGAAGTCCGGTACTTACGTTTTTACATTGATTGTAATTTTTCGTGGAAACGCCACAGTGATGTTGTTGCCACAAAGGTTGCACGTGGCCTTGGAGCGATTCATCGTTTTAAAAATTTCTTACCTCAGAGTGTTTTATTGCTTTTATACCATGCTTTGATCCACCCATATGCTTCGTATGGCTGTATGTTATGGGCAAGTAATTTTTATGTGAATTTTAAACGTGTTCAGACTCATCAAAATAGAGCGCTGATTCTTATTGGTGGGTATGTTGAAGGTGTAAATAATACTGCAGCTTGCTTCAACAAGTTTCAAGTGTTGAATGTAGGACAGCTACGAGACTACCAAATAGGAATTTTGCTTATCAATGCTGGAATGATGTTAGTCCAGAGGTTTTTCGTGATTATTTTAATGACAATAGGTCTTTGCACCATTATGAAACTCGTCATGCTAGTGATTTCATTGTTCCGAATAGAAGTGGAACCAGGGCCGGCGTCCATACTAGATTTTCAGGACCTAATGTGTGGAACTCTATTCCGGAAAGCATTCGGGCGGCTGAGCACCTGGGTTTATTTAAAAGTAAATTGAAAAAATATTTGTTAGGTCAACGTTCATAGTTTTTTTTTTTTTTTTTTTTTTTTTTTTTATTATTATTATTATTATTATTTATCTTTATTATTATTATTATTATTATTAAGTTTTTTTTTTTTTTTATAGTTAATCATTAATTAGTAAATGAGTTGTATGTACCCGCCCAGTCGCAAGTGCTTTTTGGTATCTTTCTTGGGGCGGGTATTGGCATATTTGTTAAATGTATTTTGATGTTAAATAAAATGAACTGAAATGAACTGAACTGGCTGTTGTAACTTATAGACAACCTTCAGGTAATTTTGAGGAGTTTATCGAACTGATTGATGAATTTTTGGGAAAGTTACGAAGTTCAAGAATACCATGTTTCATATGTGGGGATTTTATTATTGATTTAAATATGGTTGATAGAAATAGTAAGGTAAGACATTTTGTGTTAAGTTTTGGTTTTTATCCTGCAATTAACATATGCACACGAGTGACAGAAACTTCAGAGTCCATAATTGATAATATTTTTGTAAATATCAATTATTTATGCCCCACAGTAGTTATTAATAGTGCATCTGACCATTTTGGGGTTGCAATATCTGCACCTGGAATATTTGGTCCAAAAGCCAAGAATAAAAGTGTGCCAAAGGTACCTTATATGGATGGAAATGTGCTTTTGAAGTTTAAGCGGAAGCTTAAAAGTGCAGATTTTGAGTTTATTCAGGATACTGCAGGCATTGATAACAAATTTGGTAAATGGTACGAACAAATAAAATTACTATTTCAATAGTGTTTGGAGTTTAAAGAGACAAAGCAAAGATATAAGTTGCCAATTAAACCTTGGATTACAAAAGGATTACTAGCCTCAGTGGAAAAAATGCAAGTGATGTATAAAAGGTGCGCGACTAAAGGTTCAACATCTGATAAGAACAATATAAAGAATCTAATAAAAGGTTAAAAAGTCTTTTAAGAAAAGCAAAAATTGATTACAATGCACAGAAATTTAAAGATTATGAAGGAAGCCCGGCTAAAAATTGGCAACTGATTAAGTCGGTAATAAGCCCAAATAGTGAACCAATAACTCCTGGTAATTTACCGTGGGAGTCGGATATTGGTGTAGCCAATAACTTGTGTACCCAAGTTATTTCAGAAGTAGGGCTAAAAATATCGACATCTGTGGAATGTATAAATAGTGATGGTACATACCAGAATTTTCTTCCTGAAGCAAGTGATACAACCATTTATCTTCAACCAGTGAGATAGCGTGAACTTGGGGATATCTTAAAAAGTATGAAAAAATTGGAAAATGGAATGGACTTTATAACCTTTCAAATAGTTCAAAAACTTTACCCAATTATATATAGTCATCTATTGTACCTTTTTAATCAATGTTTTGAACTTGGAGTGTACCGTAATTGCTTGAAAAGTGCTTTGGTTATTCCTCTGTATAAAGGAGGTGATAAGGAAGATATGAACAACTACCGTCCGGTATCTCTACTTCCAGTGATTTCTCGTATTTTTGGGAAATTGATTTATAGACGCCTGATGGATTATTTTGAAAAAAGATGTATTTTTACTCTAGTCAACAAACTGCTCTCTACTGATGGATTATTTTGAAAAAAGATGTTTTTTTTACTCTAGTCAACAAACCGCTCTCTACTTTTTTACTCTAGTGAACAAACTGCTTGTTAATCAGAAGAAAACAATGTTCATGTTATATGGCAGAAGTGCAAATTACTATCCATGGATTGAAGAAATTGAGTTAGTAAATGGAAGTATAAAACGGACAAGTACAGTAAGGTATCTTGATGTAATGGTAGACGAATGCCTAGGTTTTAAAGATCATATTGCATTTATAAGTACTAAATTAGCCAAAAATGTTGGAACTCTGCGGAAGCTAAAAAAAAATTTCCTAAAAAGGTTATTAGAATGTTATAATTTTCTCTTATTCACCTGTATTTGTTGTAATGTCTAACGGTTTGGTCGTCGACGTTCACTAGCTATTTATATTCGCTCCGTCTGTTACAAAATAAAGCTTTAAGAGCTTTGACCTATGATTTGTCCCAGAACTCGGTAAGATCTAGGTATCATCAATTAAAAATTTTACCATTCTTTGGTTTTGTTAAATCTTATGTAAATTTTTTTTAGGTATAAATTTTTTTCTAATTTGTTACCTGCATGTTTTTTGGAACTTTATAATGAAAGGGACCATAGTTATGAAACTAGAAATGTTGAATTAGTTAGAATGCCGGTTCCAGTTACTACCAGATCTAAATTTTCTATTAGTTAAATTGGTCCTGAAGTAAGGAACAGGCTTCTTACCGTAAAAGGTAAGAAGGTTCTTGAGGAATTTCGTGCTTCTTTGCGATGTATATGTTTTAACCAGTATTGTAGACACGGATAAGGTGATTGATCTGGGAGTGAGTATATGCTTGTGAATGTTAAAAGAGAAAAATTTTCTTGTGTGTCGATTGAGGTGATTGTCGGTATATGAAAGGAAGCATGATGAATCATAGGGTATGAGTGTTGAATTCCTTTAAGTTCCCTGTAAAAAAATGTATTATATTTAGAATGCTGATTAATTGTTTAGTAGGGGTGGGGGAGGAGAGGAGGAGTCAGAGAGTATTATTTCCCCGAGGAAGTGTATTAGTGTATAAGTAGTTGAATTGTTCCTTTTTTGGGTCATCCCAAACACGTTAATATGCGTCGGGACCTATTTTGATATTGTTGGTATTATATGCAGTTTTGTTTTTTTATCATTATATGGAAATTTGTATGTTATTATTTTTGTGACCCATTTGTCAATAAAAAAAAATCAAAATTTTGAGATAGCCATTTTATTCAAAATAGTTAAATAGTCCGGAAACTATGTTTTTGAGAAAGACACTCCCCCCACAGCCATCAGGGCAATCGTTGTAAGTTATGCCCTGGGGGCATATAAGGCTTTTTTTTTATAGAAAGTGTTGTCGTAGGAACTTCAAAGAGGAATCGTTCGAATGGAAATTGAAACAGTTAGTGCCCTTGTTAATTTTCGAAAGTGATTGGAGGGCAAGTAACCTCGCTCTCGCGCCCATTATTTCCCCAAACACATCCAATCAAAATTTTGAGATGGCCATTTTGTTCAACGTAGTTAAATGTTTTAGATTGAGAATGACACCCACTCACAACCCTCAGGGCAAGGGTTGTAAGTTATGCCCTGGGGCATATAAGTTTTTTATAAAAGCTATTTAGAATAGCGATTTTATTCAACGTAGTTGAAAATTCAGAGAATTATGTCTTTTAGGATGACAACCCCCCCCCAGCCCTCGTGGCAAGGGTTGTAAGTTATGCCATGGGGGCATATAAGTTATTTTTATAGAAAATGTCGTCGTAGAAACTTCAAAAAGGGCTCATGCGATTGGAAATTCAAATGGGTAGTGCCTTTTTTAATAGCCAAAAGTGATTGGAAGGCAACTGAAACCCCTTCCACGCCCACCATTTCCCCAAACACATCCAATCAAAATTTTGAGATAGCCATTTTGTTCAAACGTGGTTGGAAGTTCTTGAAACTATATCTTTGAGCAGGACACTTCCCCCATAGTCTTCAGGGCAAGGGTTATAAGTTATACCCTGGGGGCATATATGGTTCTTAAGGAGGGAATGCTCTTATAAACTTCAGAGGGCTCATTTGATTGGAAATTGAAAGTTCTAGTTAAGTTTTAACGTTAAGAGATATCGGAGGGTAACCAGCCCTTCTCCCCCTACGCTCTTTTTTCCCAAATGCATCCGATAAAAATTTTGAGATAGCTATTTTGTTGAAAATAGTTCAAAGATCATAAAACAAAACTCCGGTGTCGATAAAACCCCCAGCGCCCAGGGGCAAGTGTTTTAAGTTATGCCCTGGGGGCATATACGGTTCTTATGGAATGAATGCTCGTATAAACTTCAAAGACGGCTCAATTGATTGGAAATTGAAAGTTCTAGTTCACTTTTCAAGAGTCAAAAGAGATTGGAGGGCACCTTGCCCCCCACGTCCTTTTTTTCTCAAACCTATCTGATAAGAACTTTGAGATAGCCATTTATTTAAAAACAGTTCAAAGACCATATAATGAAAACTCCGGGGCCGACACAGCCCCCCAGGGCCCGATGCCAGATGTTGTAAGTTATGACCTGGGGGAATATATGGTTCTTATGGAAGGGATGCTGGTAAAAACTTCAGAGAGGACTCATTTGCTTGGAAATTGAAAGTTCTAGTTCAATTTTTGAGATTCAAAAGAGATTGGAGGGATACTAGCCCCCCGCCCCTTTTTCCCGAATGCATCCGATACAAAATTTGAGGTAGCCTTTAAATTGAAGATTGTTCAGAAGTTAGATAACAAAAACTCAGGTGTCGATACAACGCCCCAGGGCCCGAGGGCAGACGTTATATGTTATGCCAGGAAAAATTCCTGTGTCGACGGAACCCGCCGGGGCCTGGAGGCAGGCATTGTAAGTAATGCTCTGGGGGCATATATGGTACTTATGGAAGGGATGCTCGTATAAACTTCTGAGAGGGGTCATTTGATTTCAAACTGAAACTCCTTGTTCACTTTTTAAGAGTCAAAAGAGATTGGAGGGCAACTAGCCTCCCCCCTCCACGCCCTAAATACATCAGATAAAAATTTTGAGATAGCCATTAAGTTAAAAATTGTTCAAAAGTCAGATAACAACAACTCAGGTGTCGACACAACTCCCAGGGCCCGGGGGCAGACCTTATAAGTTATGCCCGGGGGCATATAGCCGTTTCATTAAAATGGGGGCATTCTTACGAAAGGGATGCTCGTATAAACTTCAGAGAGGGCTCCTTTGATTGGAAATTAAAAGTTTGAGTTCTCTTTAATAGTAAAAAGAGATCCGAGGGCAAATACCCCCCCCCCCCACACCTTCTTTTTCAAAGCCATCTGATGAAAATATGATGAAATTGATGAAATTTTGATTGATGAAATTGATGAAATTTTGAAAATCTGATGAAATTTTGAGATAAACATTTGTTTAATAAAAATAGTTCAAAGGTCCGATAAGAAAAACTCCAGTGTCAATACAACCCCCCAGGGCCCGGAGGAAGGCGTTCAAAGTTATTCCCAAAAGTCATGTACGGTTTTTATGAAAGGGATGCTCGTATAAACTTCATAGAGGGCTAATTTGATTGGAAATTGAAAATTCTAGTTCATTTTTTAAGCGTCAAGAGATTTAAGTTCAACTAGCTCCCCCCAAGCCATTTTTCCCCCAAACTCATCCGCTACAAATTTTGGGAAAGCCAGTTTTTTAAAAATTGTTCAAAAAGTAGATAACAAAAATTCCGGTGTCAACACAACCCCCAGGGCCGGGGGAAAAGACGTTGTAAGTGTTGTCCTGGGGGCGTATATGGTTCTTATGAAAGGGATTCAGAGAGGGCTCATTTGATTGAAAATTGAAAGTTCTAGTTCAGTTTTTAAGAGTCAAAAGATATCCGAGGGCAACCAGCTCCCTCCCCCCACACGCCTTTTTTTCCCCAAGCCTATCCGATGAAATTTTTAAAATAGCCATTTCATTATAAATTGTTCAAAGATCAAATAAGAAAAACTGCTTTGTCGACGCAACCCCTCAGGGCCCGGAGGCAAGCGTTGTAAGTAATACTCTGGGGGCATATATGGTTTTTTGGAAGGGATGCTCGTATAAACTTCGGAAAGGGTTCATTTGAATGCAAATTGAAATTTCTCGTTCATTTCTTAAGAGTCAAAAGAGATCGGAGGGTAACTAGCCCCCCCTCCACGCCCTAAATGCATCAGATAATAATTTTGAGATAGATTTTGTGTTAAAAATAGTTCAAAGTTCAGATATAAAAAAAAATCTGGTGTTGACACTGCCCCCAGGACCCCAGCGTTGCCTATAGTAAGGGCCAATGTTTACGGCTCCAATGTTTTATTATTTATTTATTTATTATTCTTTTTCCAAAGGCACTTCATATGGAAGAGGTCGTCATAACAAATTCAAAGGGGGCTCATTCGATCAGAAATCGAGTGTTCTAGTGCCATTTTTAAGCGTCAATAGTAATTGGAAGGCAGCGAACACCCCTTCCAGGCCCACCAATTCCCCAAACACATTCAATCAAAATTTTGAGATAGCCGTTTTGTTCTACGTAGTTGATTTCCAGATAGAAAGAATGTTTTTGAGGAGGACAACCCCCCCCCCCCCAGCTCTCGGGGCAAGGGTTGGAAGTTATACCCTGGGGGCATATAAGCTTTTTATAGAAAGCTTTGTCCTAAAAATTTCAAAAACAGCTCATTCGTTCGGAAATTCAAAGGGCTAGTGCCCTTTATAATAGTCGAAAGTGATCGAAGGGCAACTGAACCCCTCTCACGCTCGCCTTTTCCCCAAACACATGCAATCAAAATTTTAAGATAGTCATTTTGTTCAGCGTAGTTGAAAATTCTGGAAATTAGGTCTTTGAGGATGACGACCCCCCCCCCACAAACCTCAGGGCAAGGATTGTTAGTTATTCCCTGGGGGCATATGAGGTTTTTATAGAAAGCATTTTCATAAAAAAATTCAAAAAGGACTCATTTGATTGGAAATTCAAATGGCCAGTGCCTTTTTTAATAGCCAAAAGGGATTGGAAGGCTACTAACACAACATACAATAGATATTACTGTAAATGAATAAATAAATCTTAAAACGAGTGAAACTTAAATTGAATATGCAAATCAAGCTGGAAACGAATAAACTTCACGACAAACAAGAGTTTGTCTCCTTCTCTCACTGTAAAAGTCTAAAACCTACTGCGTCATTGGCGCTTTACTGAAAACTATATGCGTCTTGAACAGTCTTGGAAAGTATAAACAACATCAAATTGAATATTTGATATATAATGACTGTAGTTGTTGAAAGATCCATCAGTTCAAGAATTTATTTCACTCTTATATTATTTTTATTTTCAATGCTCTAAGAACTGGAAAAGAAATAAAACAGATAGACAGTTAGAAGGCAACCACTGCTAGCAAACTTTTCAATTTTGATCCCCCTGAACATGGCTGAAAGTGCCCCCGTGGAAGCCCCGGTTAAAACGGAGGGACAGTCCTATCTATTACCTCTCCAGAAGCAGCCACGCTTGTGCAGGACCGTTCGGAAGGTAGGTGAAGAGTCACATTTCTCACTACGGTGGACCACCAGCAGGAGCTTTAAGTCAAGTATGTCAAGTAATATTTAGACTGAAAGACAAGATCTGCAGCCAGGTTATCCATATAGCGTGTATGTATTATCCCAGGAATGGATTTGAGAATCAATTTGAATTTATCAAAAGATTCTGCAGGGCCAAAAGGACATCAAAGTTTGACTTAGGGGACATAATTTGGCTCATAATTCCAAATTTAAAAAAAAATATAATCCATGAATTTTCGATAAAATTTAATTTCTTATATTTTATGGCTTTTCTACATTATTTACATAAATATGTACTAAAAGTAGACTGAAAGCTTGAACAATAATCATTATTTGTTTTTTTCATGACCAGAACATGACCAGAATATAAAGAGAATGAACAAGTGTTCAGTGCATAAATTTTAATTAAAATGGGTAATCCAAAAAGATGATTTTTCAATAAGAAAGAAAGAAAAAATTAAGTAAACCCTGAATTACAGAACGAAATGAGACACATCAAAACCATTTCTACATTTTTTCTCGACTACCGTAAAAATAGAAAAAAAGCAATATAAATGCTTCTTTTGAATAGCAATTAATTGTAGGATATTTTCTAAATACTAAAAAAGACATAAAACCAAAAAAAAACCATACAAAGTGGTAAGTGTAGCATATCTTGTTCTTGTGAAAAAGTATTATTCGCCGAATAAAATAAAGTCTAGAAAATAGTCTCAACAGAAGAAACAACAATGGATTCCACCCCAAAAGTGCACTAAAAAATCAAAAACTTTCAGATTAGTGCTTGCCAAATATCTATTTTATCTTCTACATCATTTTGGATTATGGCAAACTTTTACAAAGTTCATAGGAATTAAAAACAGTTTAATAAGAAAATAGGTCAAAGATTTGTATGCTTTTATTAACGAAGAAAACAGGCTAATTTTGGTTGCTCTTCTTCAGACACATTTGAAGTTAATAAAAGTGAACATGAAATAAACTTCAGGAAAATTCAATACAAACCTGCTCTACTGCAGAAGAGAAAAAATTATTTAATTTTTCAAACAAAAGATTATTATTGGTCCACAACTTTCACAAACCAGTAGCATTGGTTTGTGTACTTTGGTTTGTAAGACCGAGTCCGTTGAGTTCTGGATTAAAATCAAGTTTGGTTAGGGTAGGTCACAGCACATCGGCAATTGGTTGTAAACCCAGCATATTAAAAAACTTTTAACGGGCATTTGATCAGGATTAATTTGGCCAAGGTTATATGTAAGAACTCTAAACAAAAAGGTTATTTTATTTTGTTAGAATATCTTATGAGAAGGTTGCTCAGACAAACCCAATAATCTATAGCATGTAACACTAGACTTCTTAAATAAAGCAACTATATTTTATCAGATGCGAGTTTCTTTAATTTTATTTTTTTTTGCATCGAGTTTGTGTCTTTTCTCATCATTTTATCTATTTGCTAAATTGTTCAAGCTAATTTCTTCCTCTTTCTTTTCCAACCTTTTTCACGTTGATAAAGGTTCCCGGATGCTAACCGAAATATTCGAACTTTTGTTATTGTCTCCACGAAACAATTTTTTATTGGTTCTTTCTAAGCTTGCAGTAACATTAAAAGTTGTATCCGATTTTAGAATTTTCATTTCATTTTAACTATAAATAGAAAGGTAATAGGGTTTAGGTAACTGTTTAGGTAATTAGCTATGATATCAATGAACATATTTGAGAGCTTTAATATAAAGTATAGTTCAGGTTCTCTTTTTTCTGTTAAACGTCTTATTTCAATTTATACCATTAATAGTTAAACTTTTGCCACAAAGCTCGATTTAAAATATAGGTTACCCATTTGGGAGACTGGAAAAGATATTTATTTAAACTTTGGCATGAATACACCAGATCCAGCCTGTAAATGTGATTTTGAATGGAAAATTTTTCTCAGGGCAGTGAATAAAAGAAAAGAAAAGGATAAAATCTACGTTTTATGATAGAAGCAGATCGACGAAAAAATAAAATAATTTTGTTTGCATCACAAAGTAATGCAATAGGCCCGTTTTTTTAGCACTAAGATCTTACATCTAAGATCTTATATCTTTCTGCATAGATTATCGTTTTTTAACTCATCTTTGTTCTAAGATCTTACAGCTCACTGATGTTAGCAAAAAGTGTGAAGACCGCCACTGTTTTGCCATATAGAACAATGATGAGAGAACTTTGATGATCAACTCATCATTGTTCTCAGACCGCTGATCAGAGCTGAATGATTAAAGACGTTTGCATAAAAACGACAAAAGATGTAAGATCTTTGTTCAAAGATTTCACTTTTAAGCGTTTTCTGACAAAAGATATAAGATCTTAGCACATTGATGAGTGAAAAAACAGGCCTAATAATGTTTTCCTTTCAAAATTTTTCGTCCGCAGTGAAGTCTTCTTTGACCAGTCTGTATAGCCTGAATGGGAAAAGTGAACTTCACTTTCTCTTTGGACCATTTGCAAGATATAAAGTTTACCTGTGCTTTTTTACTACACTTTCATAACATAAAAGACAAGTGCTTGTGTACTTAAGTATAACTGTATGGAATATTTAGCACTGACACTTAAATACTGAGTACTTGAAACATATAACTAAATTATTTTCGAGTATTTGACCCAACACTCGATTAATCTCTTGGCACCGAATTTCCCGTAAAATGATCTCTATTCCTTTTACATCAGTGGTTGCCTTCTAACTGTCTATCTGTTTTATTTTTAAAAAATCGCGCAAAATAATTGAAAATAGCAGAGCGTGGGCGTTTACCTGACAAATAAGAGGGTAAACTAAAGCCTATAATTCTAGATTGTGTTAATATCTTTGGAAGTGACTAAACTGGAGAATGAATACTTCAAGGCTGAACTTAGGCCTGAATTTGCTTATAGGATATTATTCCTAAAATAACAAAGACTGCTTGGTCCTAAATTTTATTTCCAGCCAGATAAAGTTGGCCTAGGCCCTAGTTCTGAGCCTCATGTAAGCCTAAAGAGCCTCTAAATCTTTGATTTTTTTACTGCTATTTATCAGTAGGCCTAGTAAATAGATCTGAGACCAATTTTCTAAGAGAACAAGAACTTTCTTGGCTATAGCCTACTGGGAAAGCAAAGTGAGGGCTCCAGTAGCCTAGCCTATAGTGGTGTCCAGAGCTGTTCAAAGTGTGGAAGGACATCTGGGTCAGCTGCTCCAGGTTGGGCAGCTGGGTAGGGGTGCTGAGGTGAGGGGTTGTCCACTTTGATCAAATGTTTCACTTCAAATTGTTTTTTCAGGGATTGACTGTAGTAACTTTTTGTCACTTTTTTTTGGGACCTGTCACTTTGTGTCACTATTTCTTTCATTTTATCACTAAAGTCACTTTTTCTGATGTTTTGGACCTAATTTTTTTGGTGAAACAGTATGTTATAGTTGACTGTTGACTGTGGCATAAGTCATAAAAAAGGTAAGTCTTTTTTTGATAGTTTGGACTGTATTTCAAGATGCACAAAGTTTATATCTGTGATAAAGGTGGTTAGTGTATGTGTCTTAAAATCTAGGCTCTTGCAAATAAGATGATTGATTGAATTAGTTTTATTGTACCATAACTGCTTATGGTTCTTTTCAGGCCATTGGTTCACAGTTAGGACAGGCCATTGGACAGCTGAGATTCCTTCTATTTGTTTTCAGTGTTAGCCAGTTTCTTTGATTTTAGACCATTTCTGGCAAAAGGCATGAATGCCCACAGGTCTGAGGACATCAAAATATATTCATGTTTTCATTGGTTTTGTCAGTTTGTATTTGTATTAGCTTTATGTGTTTTTGAATTCCATTCTGAAATCCATTCTTATTTCAGGTTGCTGTAAATAATGGGCAAGACAAAAATTTTGGAGAGCTTGCTCAGTAGGGAAGACAGCGCTAGGCATAAAGTGAAAGAGTGGTGTGCAAAAGGGAGCAACAATGACAGCTTGTTCTATTGTGAAGTTTGTAAAAAGACACTCAGCTGCCAGAAAGGGTTCCAGGCCCTTCTTCATCATGCAGCTGCACAAGATCACAAAAAGAATGCTTTTGTCATGTTGAACCAGTGTCAGTTGAGACTTGCCACATCAGCTCCAACTGGAAACCACCCAAACTCACAGAGTGACAATAGTGCACCACAAAATAATCTGGAAATGCTCTGCAAGCAAGATGTAGCGTCTAGGGCAGAGGTAGTTGGGGTTTTAAAGACTATTGCTAGATCTTTTGCTGCAGCTTTGTGTGATCATATTGCCAAGGTGTTCTAAGCAATGATTCCTGGTACTGTACCAGAAGGCTTCTCATATCTGTACTTTTGAGAAATTCTAGCATAAGACATCTAGAAATCTGACTTTATGCTGGAATATGATGAAACAATGAACAGTGATGGGATAAAGTAGCTCCAAATAAGAGTTCAATACTGGTCAAAAGAGTGAAAACAAGTAGTTACTTGGCATATTAAATGGAACATGCAACCAGTGAAGATCTGGGTAAGAAAATCCTGCAGTGTATTGAAGATGAAGGACTTTCACTTGAGAGATTGCTGATGCTTGCAATTGATGGCCCAGCTTTCAATAAGAAAGTGTGCTCAATTGTAGACTCAGAAAAGAGAAAAAGGTATTCAAAAGGCATATTGAATATCAGAACTGGCAACATTCATGCAGTGCATAATGCATTCCTGAAAAGGCTACAAGAACTTGGTGAGGAGTGCTCTGATATGATCATTGCTGTTTACCACTTTTTCAGCAGATGGCCAGCTTGTTCTGACAGTTTCAGCCAGTGCCAATAGATAGTTAAAGTTCCTTTGCATTAAGTTTGTGAAGCATGTCCCCACAAGATGGCTCACTATGGGGGAAGCAGCAAGGTGCTTGATTGAACAGTGGTCTGCATTGATAGAATATTTCCTAGAATTCGTTCAAAGTACCAAATAGCATGCAACATACCTAGAATTTGTGCAAAGAAAAATAGTCCAAAGTACCTGATGTCAAATGCAAAATATTTGAAAATTGTAAGTTGGCTAAAAAAGCAAACAATGAAAGCTAAAATTGATTTCATTATAATCTCTGCAGTACATTTCACTGCTTTTACTGGTGTATTTCAACAACAGGAGCTGTTAATTATGTGGTACACTTTGAGCTGACACAGTTAAGCACAGTTCCTTTGGGGCAGATTGTGTTGGCTGATAATATCAATCTCTTGATCCTTGGTGATTTTGAAGGCTTTGATAGTACTGCAAATGTTTACCTACAGCAACCTTTGTGTAGTGAAAGAATCCTGGCTGCCCTGGATTCTTTGAAAGTTATTCTGAAAGATAGGAATTTTTTTCCCGAGAATCAGGAAGCATATCAAAGCTGCTGTACACTATCTGCTGACAAAATGCCCTGTGAACAACGATTTTTTACATAGCCTTTCCTGCCTAAGCCCTCCCATTCCAGATTGCCAAAGAGTGAGTTGCAAGGATATCCTCCACATCACAAGAGAAATTCCATTTGAGATGGACATCCAGCAAGTCCAGGGAGAATGGTTGTTATTACAGTCAGATCCCACGCCGCAACCCATGGAGACTACTCAAATCAACAGCTATTGGCAAAGGATCCTGGAACTGAAGACACCATCTGGTGAAACCAAATATCAGGCCTTAGGTCAGATCATCTGGGCAGCTCTGTCACTCTGTCATGGTAGTGCAGATGTAGAGAAAGAATTTTCTCGGTTAGCTCTGCTGATGACTAGCCTTCAAGCATTTACAGAAGAGCAGACACTGAATGCTAAGGCTTTTATTGTGGATGTGCTCTGCAACTATGAGAACAGACCAGAGCGTGTGCTGATTAAAAAGAAGCTACTTTGTCTGGCTAGAACCAGCTATGAACTATACCTTATTGAGCAAAGACAGGAAGAATCAGAGAGAGAAGCTTGAAGCTGAGAAGAATGATGCTGAACAAGAAATCCAGGAGATGGCACAGAAGAAGCAGAAAATAGCAGACCTACAGTCAGTCATTGTACAAACAAAAGAGATGGTTAAGCAGAAGAAGGAAATAGGCAATACCCTTCTGAGAGAGGCAGGGAAACAGTTGAAGAAGGCTGTGGAAGAGAAGGACTTCCTGAACATTGGTCTTGCTCAAAGTATGCTGGAAGCAGCATTAAAAGCTCACTCCAAAGAAAGGCTAAGGGCAGATGATGCTGAATTGATTGAAGTGCTTGTTCTGAAGAGGAAATCCAAACTTATTGATTGCCTTTCAAAAAAGTCAAAGAAGTGATGACATTACATCCAGTGATTGCTTATACCTAGTTGTGGTGGATGCTTGTTATTCAATAACTGAAGTTTTTTCTTTACCAGAGTTAAGTTTCCGTTCCTAGTACCATAATTAAAGTCTTACATTTATTGAAGTTATTGTTTTCTGTAAGTAAATTAAATCAGTTGAAGAAAAAAAGGATTTCAGCCTTTCTGTCCGTAACTTCTTGGGCTCTCATAGGCCAGTGACGAACTTACAGTTGTAATTGAGATCCTTGTAATCCATCTGCCTATGTTCTGACAGCTTATGAGTAGTCACTTTTTGTCACTTTTTTGGTGTCCTCAAGTAGCTAAAGTCACTTTTTCTGGGCACCTTGTCATGGTCAGCCCCTGATTTTTTAAATTATATTGAAGTTTGGGGGGGGGGGGGGCTGTAATTAATTTCTCCCGGGTAACTCCAACCATAGGCATGGCTCTGATGGTGTCAGCTCACAAAAATTCATAGGACAAATATATTCTAAAGGCTCAAATAACAGCTCTTCAGAAGGAGACAGGCTAGAACAAAAACAGAGAAATTTTAAATTCCTGATTTTATGTTCATTTTCAGGGTTTTGTTGGCATTTCTGACAATTCATCTTTAGCCCTTCTCTAATGGTCACACATTGCCCTAGGATGTGTAAGAAAAACTAGGCTAACAATTGATGAATACTGATTCAAAACAGATAAAAATAGGGAAAAACAAACAAGAAAATATGACTATGCCCCCAGGCTGTGCAAGAGCCCCTGCCCTGTATTCAAGAGGGGGGTTAGAGAATAATTGTCAAAAACGTGAGCAATCTAAAATTGTCCCTCTTTTTGTTCTAGCCTGTCTTTTTCTGGAGAGCCACTACTCTATAGAACCTTTATAAATTGTATTTTTCACAAGCTAAGGGAGAGGACAATTTTGGATAAGTTTGGAAACAATCCCATTGCATACCTATTTTTTCCCATGTATGCTGGCATGTTGCCTGATACCTTGGAAATTCAAAAAGTGAATTTGAATTTACATTATCAATAAAATGGGTAATATGATAAGTATTAGTAATGTCCATTGGTGCCCATATGGGGGCTCTAGTTCCCCCCAGGCTGAATGATGCTACCTTATATTTTTGTTTTGAGATTTCTATTATACAGCATTGGAAATGCCAACTAGACCAGGTAAGCCCCCCTAAAATTCAGTATATGGGCACCCATGGCAATGTTTGATTTATTTTGTATGAATATCAAGCTCAGAACATTGAGTACCACCAATCCTCTTTGATATGGTAATTGCTAAAAATATAGGAAAAATTTAGTTGCATGCTTTTTAATATTATCAACTAAGAATCAATCCAACTTGTTTAACAGGTACCACAACATAAGAATGTCTCCATCAGCAGTCTAAAAATATTTTTCTTACATCATCTTGAAACTCCTAAGGTTGAATTTTATAAACGTTTTTTTACTGTGTGAAGCTGGCAATTGGTATTTCTTAATATAATTGCTGAATGTTTATCAAATTTTAATAAACTATCAATAAAGAACTCCTAAATATTGAATGAATAAATTCATTCAATAACATAATTGTACTTAGGTAATCTTGACAATGCATAACACTTGTTTTATCAGCATTCAAACACATGGAGTCCTCACATGATGACTGCAGCACCAACATCATTTTGCAGAAGCAATTGGTCTGAATCATTTTCACTTTTCGTAGATTGTTTATAAAATGCTTTGCAGTCAAATTTTTTATTGAAAGGGCCATATTGTTAACAAGCAAACAGAACAAAATAGGACCAAGGCTATTGCCTTATGCAGTGGCTACTGCAATCCTTGAGGAGGTCCCAGCATATACAAATAGCAACGAAGACCACACTGCCTTTCCATAATAAACAAATAAGTAGAACAACAGGGAAGTTTTTATATAAGACAGTGGAACATAACTTTAAATGAATATTTCGACCCTATATCCAAGGGCCGTCCTCAGCAAAACAGACAAAGAGAATAAAAACAACATGAAAGAAACTTACATTAAAATTCACTCATTAAAACTAAAAGGTTTTTTAAAAAATGTTTTAAAACAGCCCTAATATCATTACTTCAAGGAAGTATAATTAGTATTCACTTAATGCCCTATACACAAATCTAATTAAAAATGATTTAACTAATTATATTAAAAACCAGTAAATAACTCCAGTCAACCTATTACGAATAGACCATCTAGTTTAGCTGCCAAGAAGGCGAAATTAGCTTTAAAATCTTGTCGGTAAGTATTTTAATTCCATCTGAATGAATTGTTCTCTGTCCATTTCGTTTGGAGTACCAGTCCTGGTTGAACTTCCTTGAAGTACCGTAATGATATTAGGGCTGTTTTAAAACATTTTTTAAAAAACATTTCATTTTTAATTATTGAATTTGAATGTAAGTTTCTTTTATATTGTTTTCATTCTTTTGGTCTGTTTTGCTGAGGACGGCCCTTGGATATAGGGTCGAAATATTCATTTAAAGTTGCGTTCCACTGTCTTATGTAAAAATTTCCCTGTTGTTCTACTTATTTGTTTATCCCAGCATATAAGCTTGGAGAGTCCTTTTTAGAAATCAACTACTACTTCAGTAAGGTGTTTCTTATAAGATATTCTTTTATAAAAACTATGTGGGGTACTAACAGTAATTAGGCTCAAAATAGTTGTGTATGTGTGAGGCCAGTGTCTGTACAAAAACTCAGCTAAAAACTGAAGCAATAGAAATCAGTCTATAGTTTAAGTATTGAAGCAACAGTTCTAGCAGAGCCAATTGATCTACTTAAGAATCAGTGCTTAAGCGATGGTTAATTTTTCAATTGTATGGAAAGAATTTAGCTGTAAAACCCTTTCATATAAATGAATATAGATCAGAGATGGGTTATTATAGACTGATTTCAAATATATATATATATATATATATATATATATATATATATATATATATATATATATATATATATATATATATATATATATATATATATATATATATATATATATATATATATGAGACATATCTAATAGGCTATAGATCTTTTTTTGTTAGCTCTTTAAGCACAACTCATAAAGAAGACCAGGTGGTTCTGTTGGAATTGATGCTATTTGAGAGACCATACTGTTGGGAAAACTGTGAATCTAAATTCTGTATTAATGTATAAATCTGCATTACAGGCAGTGTCATTACTATCCAAAATGTTGGGGGGGGGGGGGGTAGGGCTAGAGATTTTACCAACTGGCTGGTAATTTTTACTGACTGTTTTTTGTCAATAATTAGCATAATGTCTGTTTCAAATAGAATATATAAAATTACTTCACAAGTTGGTAAAACTGCTGCATTTACCAACCAAGATTTAGATTTCGGTACATATTATGTCACTATTTTAAGGCTGTTTATTTAACCAAATGGAAAATTGTGAGACCGTTTGTAAAATTGTGGTAGGAGTCAGTAAAACTGCTGTGTTTACCAACCAAGTTCAAAATTTCTGTACATGACATATCAGTATTCTTGTGGTCTTTATTGAACTGAACAAATAATTTTAGCAGCATTTGGAAAATCATGGCGCTTTGCACCACAATTGTACTGACTTATTTTTTTTACTGAGTGACCAAAAACATAGGGGGAGGCCCCCCCCCCTACGCGATGGCCCTGATTACGGGCACATATTCATCATCAAACCCAACATCCTGATGAGTATTGAATTCTCAGTCATCATTGACAATTCTAGTGGCTATGACATGAAAAATGCATTATGGAGCAATTATTTGCTGACATGGCTTATTGATATACTCCTAATATCTTTTTGTATGCCAATATACTGAAGAAGTGCTTGATATACCAACATTTTCGCAATTTATTCATAGCAGCTGACTAGTTTTGTTACAGGGCTTTTTATATATATTCCAACCCTCTAAATTTTAGTTGCAATTTATTTTCACCACTTTGAGTTTTTACAAAAGATAGCCTTCAAAATGAATTCAGGGAAACTTCAACATTAAAAAAAAAGTCTTCAGTAATAATATGTGCTGTGAACCTGTCATAACCATTTACTAAAGTGCTCTTGGTAAAGTGGAATTGATCATCTATGCTTGAAGTAAGATCACTCAGTTTTCTAGTTAAATCACAGTCTCATTATGCTCTTAGAATCCCTAATTATCACCTTTGCCAAGTAATATCTCAGTATATCACTTTTATTGATTACTGCAGTTATGTTTAGGTAAACAGAAAGAACAACTTGGTAGCTCTTGCTAAGAGGTGAACTAAGAATGTAATTCATCATATAAAACACACTGTTTACTATTAACAAATCAAGAACAGAAGGACTGTCTTGCAAAATTGTTAAATAAAAAAGTGAGATCAACACCAAATTTACTCAAATTTTTATAATGTAGGTTTATGGTGCACCTATTTCTGCACCCTAAGTAACATTAGTGCATCCAGCCCTAAAATTTTTTTTTTTGAAAAATAGACATTACAAAAAAGTTACACTTCTATAGACCCACATTTTGACAGTTCCATATTTTTTATCCAGTGTCAACTAAGCACCTCATACTTGACAGCACATTGTCACTTGAAACATCTGCTAAACTAAAAGAAGATCTGTAGAACTATCCTCTTCAATCCAGCATCCAGAAACTCCTTCAAGGTCTCTGTTATAATGTTTAAAAGAAAAAATTCAGATCTAATACAGATCCATGATAGTTACACATACAGGAATTTATTTTGAGAGTCTAAAGACTTCGTGTGTGTTTGTGTGTGTGTGGGGGTATTCTTTCAAATTAAAAAAGTTGGAAATCATGCAAAACTAAAGGAAAATCTTGAGAGATTCATAAAAATCCGAGTTTTCTTTTTGGGATGAGGGAAAGGGCACAGGTTTAGATTTTCATCATCATAATTTTGTGATATGTGTATGTGTGTATTTCATTGTAATCTTGTAATGTATTAATCGATTAATTTGTAAGCTGATCATCTATGATCCTTGATCAGAAAATGAAGTCTACACTTTTTAGTCTGTTTGTATCTTTGCACAACTTTGTTTTCAAAAAGACAAAAACTACTAAAAAGTAAGCTGATTATTGGATGTGCAATCAATAGCCACAAAGTGAACAGATTTTGCAAATTGATTTTAATTGGAACAACCTGGGCAACAAGCTCGTCATCTCTTCCCTCCCCATAAAAAATTGCATGAATCTAAGTTCTTGCAATTTTTTTTCTATTTTAACTTATTTTTGTCACTTAAGAGTAAAATCACATGGGGTGCAGGTCTAAAATCATTTAGAAGTAATGGTAATAGAAGCTGTTTTAGGGGCTATATGACAAATTTATGGTTTTGGGATTTACCTTGACTCTTGGTGACCCTGATTGAACATATAAAAAAAAATAATTTTCAAGAGGATTTGCAAATTTTAGAAGGATGTTTGATGGAAATTACTGTCTAACCAATAAACATAGAAAATGGTTCTCTAACATTGGATGAATGGTGCAAAAGCGTGGAATTTCTATAAGATTATTTGGTTAAGCCACTTACTTTTGTGCCAAAGGTATGGAAACCTAATTTGAATTATTTCAATTCCAGTGCAGCTTAGTTTTGTTCCAGTATGTCCCTTGGATTAGATGAGTATAGAGCTTGTGGACCTTTTGACCCATCACCCCCAAAATGGTTTAGTGCTCTTACATATTCCATCCTAGTAGCCTACCTCCTTTGAGGCTATGATATATCCCCGCCCCTTCTAAATGCAAGGCACCAAAGTGGAAATTATTTTAAGTGTGTCATGTATTCCTTTTATATGCAGAATCTACTTGCCAAGGGCTTCCAATAACGCATCAGTTTTCTAGATCTAAATGTAAAGTATTCATTATCAAATAAGAGCAAGAAGAGGGATGAAACGACTCTATACTTCCTATTTCTAAAAGTTGTTGACAGGACCGTTATGTATGAAGGGGGGACACCCCTCCCAATGTTTTTGGTCACTCGGTAAAAAAAAAAATTGGTAAAATCATGGCGCTTTGCGCCGCGATTTTTCTGACGCCGCTAAAATTCTTTGTTCGGTTCAATAAAGAACCCGACAATACTGACATGTGATCTACGGAAATTTTGAACTTGATTGGTAAATACAGCAGTTTTACCAACTCCTGCCATGATTTTAAATATTTCACCACAACTTTCTATTTGGTTAAATAATCAGCATTAAAATAGTGACATGATATGTACTGAAATCTGAATCTTGGTTGGTAAATGCAGCGGTTTTACCGACTGGTGCAGTGATTTTATACATTATATTCGAAACGGACATTACGCTAATTATATTAAAAAAAAAACAAAAAAAAAACAGTTGGTAGAAATGGCCAGCCAGTGGGTGAAACCTCTTGCTCCCCCCCCCCCCAATATTTTGGATAGTAACGACACTGGTTGTTGAACCTCATTTTTATAGATCTTGGTAATGTATGCTTCAAGTTTGGGCTTTGAATTTAATCTCAAAGTTTACTTTATAGATGCCTTTGGTCCACCTCTGCTGATTGGGAAGCTTTGAAAATCTTTTTGATCACCTACTTGGGCTTCAATACCAAATTACAAAATTTGGGCTTCAATACCAAATTACAAAATTTTTCTTATACCCAAGAACTGGTGGCCGGCGTTTACCCCCCCCCCCGGAAAATACCTCCTCGCGGAAAATCCCCCCCCCCCCCCCCCCCCCCAAAAAAAACCTTGGAAAATAAGGCTTTCCAAATTTGAGAATTTTATTTGAGTTTTATTTTTTTAATTTTCGTAGGGGAAAGGAGTTTTGGTACTTGTGCATTATGCACCACTCACTCAAGTTTACGCTGCGTAAAATTCGAGAACACACTGTTTTTTTTTTTTAGTTTCTTCGTTACTTTAGAAATAGATTTGCGCTCTAGATTTGCACATTAGGGGGGGGTAAGCATAAGGGGTTTGCATGCAAAATGTGTTTGGTACAATTATTCTGCATATTAGATAGATAGACAAATAAGTGTATTTTAAAGCCAATCTGCTTGAGCCTACTGAAGCTCAAGAAATACATAGTATTGTGTAGTGCATGCACCATGGATTTTGAATATTTACAACTGTGCGTAAAAAAAATTCTTCACATAATTTTTAATTGCCAAAAGGAAGAGGTCACCAGCATACCTAAAAAATAGACACCGAAAATTTGCCCAAGACTTCAATTAATATAAAATCTGAACCATTCATAGGTTAATTTAGTGGGCAATCATTGCCCCCGAAAATACTGCTACTGCCTCACCGCTGTACTGAGTCATGTGAGGCCAACACAACTGTGCACACTCATCCTTTATCCCAATCCATTCAAAGATTCCCTCTTTATCCCCTCCCAAGAGGGGGTAAAGAGCCGAGAACAGAGTACTTGAATAACACTTCACCCGATGTTGCACTTAGATCTGGAATGATTTTCCTGAGGAAGTTATCTGTAAAAGTTTCTCCGTTGATTATTTCAAAAGAAGATTCAATAGTTGTTTAAAAACCTCAATAAAAGACCAGCATCAAATCAGATATTTAATTATACCTGGAACTACGAATGTAGGAATAAACAAAAATATAATGCTGATTTAAAGTTAAGGATAAATTACTGAAGACTACAAATAGGATTTCCGAAAAAGGCGAAGTACTTAGCAATTTTAGGAAAACTTTAATTTTAAACCCCTTTACAAGAAAGGTGATAAATGTGAGTCGTAATTATAGAAGCATTAGCTTGGTTTCTGTAGGAAGCGAATTACTTAGTATGATGATTCTTTTTGGACTTAGAGATGCTGTAGGTAATGGTTTAAGAAATGAATATTGGGGTTCTAAGAAAAAGAGAGGATGTATTGATCAAAATTTCACTCTTAGATCAATAATTGGGAAGTGCCTGATGCAGTGGTGAAGCATGATTCGGTTCTAAAGCATGTGCGCTCCGAAAAACGGAGGAAGATTTGCTGGATGTTTTCCAGAATATTTGCCAACGGATTGTTTTGGGCACCAGACTGACTGACTTTATCTAAAATAGTAGGCTTTATAAAAAGCTTGGTTCAATCCTGCTTTCTCGGACCATAATGAGAGAAAGGATGAGATGGCTAGGTCACGTTTTGTAGATGAAGGATGACAGATTACCAAATTTTGTCCTTTTCGACCAACCCTCTAGGGTCAGATGAAAACCAGGTCGTTCCTGGTTGGGATGGGAGAATGTTGCAAGGAAAGATTTAAGGGAAATGGGAATTTACTGGGAGGACAAAAAGTGGGAGACATGGAATAGACTGGGATAGAGGAGGATTGTGCATATATTTATTGGCCTCAGGTGGCTTGGTGCTGTAGTGAGTTGTTAGTAATAATAGTAGTAGTATACCACTGTAAATTGCTTGCACTGGAAATTTTGAAGTGTGAATTCTGGAGTTTTTATAAATAATGCTGTCGTATTATATTAAACAGTTGCTTAGTATATGCCATTTGTGAGCCATCTCCCAGCAATCACCAGAAACTTCAAGTAAAATTAATGATAATTGATGATAAAAAAAAACACAATAAAATAGTGTTGGTGAAATGATAGCCTGCTGATAACAGGTACATCACCCTATACTGCAGGCAAGCACATCATACATGAAATGTCTTTGCGCATGTGTAAAAGTTCCAAATTAGCTTTAATCTTTGCTGTTGCCAAATATGATAAAATTTGGACTCTAATAATGCAGTATTTATGTTTTTGATTTTTATTTCGTTTTGACATATTATAAAATCAACAAACATATTGTATTTCACATTCCAACTATGATAAAAAACAAAACAACTTTGATATTTTTGCGAAAATTTCCACTGTCTGAGATACAATTTATATAAGAAATACCAGCATTCTGACAGTTCAGGGGGTAATTTGAATTGTGACAGCAAATTTTACACTTGATTAGAACCAGTTTTGCAAAATTCGATGCCAATTCACCTAGAAATTGCACAAGGTATTTTTGTTTGATTTTGGGTATTAGTAAGACGTCTGTTTCAAGAAAGCGGAATTTTTTATTTTACAAGCTGACTATGATGAATGCTGATACAAAAAATTTAATTACAAAAAAATTGCAGTATTTTCATCAAGATTCTGCAAGGATGGCTGTATTTTTGCAGTGTCTTAAAAGATGATAAATTAAAAAGTAAAAAAGAACTAATTCTTTTACCCAACTGATTAAAATTTCAAAGCTTGGTTTCTGAAGAAATTTAAGTCAGCTTTTTTTAAATCAACAATAGTCAATTAAAACGAATAAGAAGAAGCTTGGGAAAAAGTAATGAAGGCAAACCAAGTATTATTTAATTTTAAGTTAAACCAACTGTTTTAATAGTGTGGTAAGTTTCATAACAATCAAAATATTTTACATTTCTTATTGCTGAGTTCTATATGCCAAAAGAGGATCGTGAGTAATTTGGAAACTCCTATTTGCCCAACAGTTTATAAGTTAGGTATAGACCTGTCTGCACACAGGAATATGATAGAGAAGGAAATTTCTGCCGAGATCAATCCATAACACCGACGTCCTTCCTACAAAAATAAATAATTATGTGCTAAAAATATACCTTAGTGTGTTTTGACTCCCCTCTGCTGACCCACTCTAATGGTACCCTTCCCTGACAAGGGAGAGACCTGTGTGCATATAGGTACAAAGATGACAGCAAGCTGTGATTTGTACCTTTCCGGCACAATACAACTTCGAGTTTAGACTTTAGCTGATTTGATATTATGCTGGTTATGCATGAACATGCTGTGTTTCATCCCTTCTCTGAAGATTTTAATTGCTAGATCTTAGTATTGGAGAAAGTAGGTTAAACTCTTTGGTGGAGTCTAACCACGTTTGACTCTTTGGTAGGTGGGGTGGGATCAAAACACAAAAGTTATATTTTGATGCCACCATTTTCAAAAGCAAAGTACCTATCTTTCTACTAAAGCTGGAGGCTGGTAGAATGGTGTTGGAGCCACTGATCTAATAATACAGGGTGAGAGTCTTTGCATAATGCCAGTTTAAACGAGCTGCAGCATGTGTATCGTTTTGCTAAAAAGTTGGCTGGCTGCAGATAATACAGGGGCCATTGGCCCACTTTATGCCTCCAATCATACAGGATAAAAATTATTGCATTTTAGGAATTTAAGTAATTTAATGCTTCATCTTTTTGCCAGAAAGTTAGCATTGGGGGAGGACTAAGTGCAGCTTTGACATGGCTCGTTTTTATGCTGAATCTGAACTTAGCTCATTTTTGGATCATGTGAGGATCTAGGTCGTTTTTGCACTGATTTGGGGGCTGGATTTTGTACTGTGTCAATCTACAGCTATTTTTCGAAATCTCTAGCTGGCTTATCCTTTTTTTTTGTTTCATGACCAGGATTTCACAGCTTGAATTCCCCTCATTTTTGCACCAACTCAAGACATAGGTCGTTTTTGGCCTGAGCTAGAACTTGGCTAGCTTTTGCACCAAGTTGGTCAATAACCATTCTTTGAAATTATACAGGTCGAAGTTTGCTTTTTTTTGCGTCGGAAAAATCTGTAACTCAAACTTAGCTATTTTAACAACAAGTCAGGACTTATCTTGTTTTGGCTACACATTTTCATAGGCCGCCTGTTTGCCTCCGATTCTGGTTAAAACGAGGTACAAACTGCCTACCTTTCTACTAAAAAGTTGGCGGTGGAAGACGAAGGGGTATTTATGAGCTTTGGACCCAATTTTTGTCTAGTTATAAATATTGAAATTTAAGTGGGCGATTCTGGATTGAGCAAAGTGCAACATGCCCACCTTTTCAACTAGTATGCATTGTAAAGAATGGATCATTTGCATAATTTAGGATCATAGCACTTGGGGCTCCAGATATCATTGCGCCACTTTAGGCAAATTTTGCATCCCTTGCTCGTTTTGAGTGAAATGACTATCTTGATGCGTTGGTTCAATCCCATGGGGAAAGCCTACTGGGACGTTGTTGCCCTTCTGGTTGGTTTTGGCCCTTAACTGAGCAGTAGAAATCAGAATTTGTGATCAAATAAGCCCTTCTTCATTTTCTTTAGGTTATTCATTCTACATGATTCATTAATCTATGCATTGGTTCTTGCATGATGAAATAGAACCTTAGTTATGCAGTTTTGTTTTCTACATTGTTTTTCTAACCTTTCTTCCATCTTTTTTACTTCTAGCACAATGTCTTATTGCGAGGGTGCTGAACTTGGATTTTGTGAAGAAGCTGAAAGCTGGAATCTTTTAAGTCGTTATTTGCCATCTAAGGTTGGAGGAAAGCCTTCTTGGCTTGACTTAAAAAATATACCTAAATGTAGTGATTTGAAATGTTTAGATTGTGGAAAGGGACTAGCATTTTTACTTCAGCTATATGCCCCCGTTGATGACAGTGATGGGGAACCTGTGAAAGCCACCTGCTACCATAGGACTGTTTTTGTTTTTTGCTGTAAAGAGTGCGGTAAAACATTCAAGACCTTTCGTTCTCAGCTTCCTCAAATCAATGAATTCTACCCAGTTGAAGATCCTGAAGATAGAGAAAATTGGCACCCAGAAATTATTGTTGATAAATTCACAAAAGTATGTAGCTATTGTGGATGTGGGAGCATATCTGTTTGTTCAAGATGCAAGAAACGATCCTACTGTGGAAAGGAACATCAAATTGCTGACTGGCCCAAGCATAAGAAGTTTTGCCAAAATACTAATGGTAAAATTTTTTGGTTATATTGTCGTGTTTTAAGTCTGCCATCTTAACAGCGTTATTAGTTTTTGTTTTATTATGATTAAACCCTGAATCAGCAACTGCTTTTTTATGTTCGTTTTGGAAGTTAAGTATAAAATTACTAAACTTTGATGTTGTTTTCAATTATAGCCCCAGCAGAAGAAATAATCCATGCTTCGAAACTTTATTATTCCCTCAATATTATGTTGCTTTTTTCATTCTTTTATTTTTTTTTGTAGCGAATAATATTAATTTTCGAAAATAATGAGAAGTTCATTGTTTTTTTTAGTTAAATCTCTTATTTTTAATGATAGTCCCAAATCTTCAGTTTGCTTTCATAAAGATGAAAGTACAGTTAACTTCTGCAAGTTGCTAGAAATAGGGCGTACTCATGAGCTAAGGGGACACTACTGCAAATATATAATAGATTAAGTAATTTGCTGTTGTATTTTTTCTTCTGTTTTGTTGTTGTGCTTAGAATTTGTTGCGTTGACAATCTTATTGAGTCTCACTCACATGTAAGGGATGGGAAATCCTGCACGCACAGCATCAAAGCAACATCGGAGTGCAACTTTCACGAATTTGCTTGACGATATCTGTGACTGCATACAGCGTTATGATGTAAACTTTAAGAATGGTGTCATCAAAGAATTTGCAGCCTTGCTAACAGCATATCATAGTGCTGAATTTTAAGTACTGGTTAGTTCTTCTGGGTTTTGGTGAGCATTTTTGGATTGTCTGAATTCATTTTGCATTGTTATTTCGTGATAAAGTCCTCCCTATTGTCGTGTAATATTTGCAGGTATGAAGATATAAGGAGTCAGAGATAAGCCGTTTGGGAATTGCATGTAGAGGATGTCGATTCATGTTGATAAAAGCATACCGCATATTCTTTGAACATAAAAAAATAAATAAGTAAAAACCTTTTTCTATTTCTGTATCGATAAATTTCTCAGACTCCATTTTTAATCATTCATAAACAAGGCTGAAAAAAAACCCATCGGTATTAAATTATTAAGAAGGTTATTTTTATTGAAATAGCCTACGCCTTTTCGTCATAATTTTTGTGTCTATAGTTTTTCCATTATTATAAATAATTTGGACAGTGGTCTCGTATGTAAAAGTCAATTTGAAGGAGAAGGATTGCTCTTTACTAACATTTTTGTTACACCGAATTGTTTGAACATAAAAAAAAAAATAAATGAAAAACTATTTCTATATCTGTATCAATCAATTTCTCAGACTCCATCTTTAATCTTTCTTAAACAGTGCTAAAAAAACACTGTTTATCGGTGTTAAATTATTAAAGGGGTTATTTTTATTGAAATAAACCTTTTTATTATAATTTTTGTGTCTATAGTTCGTCCATTATTATAAATGATTTGGATATAAGGATCCAAATATATATTTGGATATAATGATATAAGGATAACTCGGCGAGAGTGTCAAGACTCGGGAGGAATCTCTTGACACGGGCAGTGAACGGGAATAAAAACTATTCCGTTCTCTGTCTATATGTTTGCCAAGTCCAGGCAGTAATTTTTGTCTTTTTTTTGGCGACCTATGCGGTCGCATTGGGGTTTTGAGCCCTACTCCTGTTAATTTCTGCTTGTTTTGAGTTTGACTTGGTTATTTTATTGTAATTTCTGTTCGTTTTGAGTTTCATTTATTTATTGATCCTGATTTGTGGTAGTTTCACGCTTGGTAGATTTTTTGATTTTTTTTTTTGCTTAATTTTGGTTTAATGGAGTTCTTTACTTTTCTTTGAAAAACTTATTTTTTGGAAAAAGGCTTTAATTAAATTAATTTCTGTTTGTTTTATATTGACATTGTCTTTTCAGGGAAATAGAAAATACTACTTTAAATCTTTTCGTTTGTAAGACTTTATACGGATGACGGATTATATTACTTACGGATACGGATTAACGGATTATATTACAAATATTTTCTTTTCCAGTTCTTACAGTATTGAAAATAAAAATACAATTGCATTCTTCAACTGATGGATCTTTCAACAATTAATATCATTATGCATCAAATATTCAGTTTGATGTTATTTATACTTTCCAAGACTGTTAAAGACCCATATAGTTTTCAGTAAAGCGCCATGACGCAGTAGATTTTAGACTTTTACACTGAGAGAAGTAGGTGAAACCCAAACTTTTCTTTGTAGAGATTTTTGTTCGTTTCAAGCTTGATTCGCTTATTCTATTTAAGTATCACTCGGTTGGAGATTTATTTATTCATATAAATTAATATCTATTGTATGTTTGTTCGCATTGATTTTTTATTTAATTTAAGTTTGTTTTAAGTTTCATTTATACTTAAATAGGAAAATTTTTTTTTTCGTTTTAAGCTTGATTTTCATATAAAATCTAAGCATTAATCGCTTTAAGATCTATTTATTCATTTATATTATTACTTGTTGTATGTTTTTGCTATGATTGTTTATTTAATTTCTGTTCGTTTTGGGTTTCATTTATTCTTTAATAGTAATTTCTGGTCGTGTTGATTTTTTGTTTTGAAATGTATTTGTATATGCTGATCTTAAGTTCAAAATTGCCTATACTTTAATTATAAAAACCTATTTTTATGAAAGTTTTTTTTAATTAATTTTTGTTCGTTTTTGATTGCAAAAAGTTTAAAGTTTTTAAAAATTCCTTATTTCAAAATCAAACTTAAAAAAGAAAAAAAAAATATTCATCAAAGTATCAAAAGTGATATCAAAGTAACAATATCAAAGTGAAAAAATGGGTTTGTGTCAACCTCGGAGTTTTATTATCTGATGTTTTAACTATTTTTGACAAAATTGCTATCTCAAAATTTTTATCGGATGGGTTTGGGGAAAAAGGGCGTTGGGGGGGGGACTAGATTAAGCTTCGGTCTCTTTTGACTCTTTAAAAGTGAACAAGAACTTTCTATTTTCAATCAAATGAGCACTCTCTGAAGCTTATACAAGTATCCCTTCTATAAGAACCATATATATCCCCAGAGTATAACTTAAAACGCCTATCCTTGGGCCTTGGGGTGTTGTGTCGACCCTGGAGTTTTAATATCTGATGGTTGAACTATTTTTAACAAAATGATCACCTGAAATTTTTATTTGATGGGTTTATCCATCCGATACGCCCAAAGGCGTGGAATGCGGGAGGGGCTAGTTGCCCTGTGATCTTTTTTCACTATAAGAAAATGAACTACAACTTTTAATTTCCATTCAAATGAACCCTCTCTGAAGTTTATACGAGCATACCTTCCATAAGAACCATATATGCCCCCAGAGAAATACTTATAATGCCTGCCCCGGCCCTGGGGGGTGTCTACACAGGAGTTTTTCTTATCTGATCTTTGAACTATTTTTAACAAAATGACCATACGTAAAGGTGTTTTTGTTATATGATCTTTCAACTATTTTTAACAAAATGGCTACATCAAACTTTTTATCAGATGTTTTGGGGGGAAAAGGGCTTGGGAGGGTAATTGCCCCGTGATCACTGTTGACTCTTAGAAAGGGCACTAGAAACTCTTGGTTTCCAATTGAATGAGCCACCTTTGAAGTGTATACGACGACCCCTTCTATATAAAGTGCCTCTGGGAAAAAACAAATGGATTGTGGGGGGAGGCTATCTGCCCTCCAATCACTTTTGACTCTTAAAAAGGAAATTAAAACTTTCAGTTTCCAATCAATTGAGCGCTCTAGGAATTTTATACGAGCATCCCTTCCAAACAACCATATATGCCCCCAGGGCATAACTTACAACGTCTACCCCCGGGCCCTGGGGGGCCGTGTCGACACCGGAGTTTTTTGTTATCAGAACGTTGAACTATTTTTAACAAAATGTCTTATCTCAAAATTTTTATCTGATGAATTTAGGGCGTGGAGGAGGGGGGCTAGTTGCCCTCCAATCTCTTTTGACTCTAAAAAAGTGAACAAGAACTTCCAACTTCAAATCAAACGAGCCATCCCTAAAGTTTTTAGGATCAACCCATCCATAAGAACTATACCTACCCCGGGATCAGTACTCCTAACGCATGCCTCCGGGTCCTGGCGGGTTGTCTCGATGTAGGAACCTTTCTTCTTTGGCCTTCGAAATATTTTTAATGTGATTGGCAATGTAAAAATTTTATCGGATAGGCTTGGGGGAAAAGGGGCGCGAGGGGGGCTAGTTTAATACTCTTGACTCTTAAAAAGTGAACTAGAACTTTCAATTTCCAATCAAATGACCCCTCTATGAAATTTATACGAGCATCCCTTTCATAAGAACCATACATGCCCCTAGGGCATAACTTAGAACGACTTTCCCTGTGCCCTGGAGGGTTCTATTGACACCGGATTTTTTCAGATTTTTTCCGGAAATTTTCATTAGATTGGTTTTGAAAAAGAAGGGGTGGGGGGGGGGGCTGGCTAGCTGCCCTTGGATCTTTTTGGCTATTAAAAAGTGAGCTCGAACTTTCAATATCTAATCAAATGAATCCTCTCTGAATTTAATTCGAACATCTCTGTCATGCGAACCAATATACGTCTGGGTATAATTTGCCCCATCTGTTCCCGGGCCCTACGGGGGTGTTTCGACACCTGTGTTTTTGTTTTCTGACTTTTTAACAATTTTTAGGATAATGCCTCTCTAAAAATGTTTATTGCATACATTTGGGGAAAATGAGGCGTGGAGGGGGGGGGGGGCAGTTGCCCTCCAATCTCTTTTGACTCTAAATGCTTAACTAGAACTTTCAATTTCCAATCAAATGAGCCATCTCTGAATTTTTTACGAGCATCTCTTCAATGTGAACCATATACTCCCCCAGGGCATAACTTACAATACCTGCCCTCGGGCCCTAGGGGACTGTGTTGACCCCTGAGTTTTAGTTATATGGTCTTATCGGATGTGTTTGAGAAAAAATGGCGTAGAGGGGGGGGCTGCTAGGTGTCCTCCAGTCTCTTTTGACTCTTAAAAAATGAACTAGAACTTTCAATTTCCAATCAAATGATCCCTCTTTGAAGTTAATACGAGCATCTCTTCCATAAGACCCATATGCCTGCCCCCGGGCCCTGGTGGGTTGTGTCAACACCATAATTTTTGTTATTTGATATTTGAACTATTTTAACAAAATAGCTCTCTTAAAATTTTTAATAGATGCATTGGGGAAAAAAGGGTTTGGGTGGGGGGAAGCTGGGTACCCTCTAATATATTTTTACGCTTAAAATCTGAACTATAACTATCAATATCCAATCAAATGAGCGCTCTCTAAAGTTTATATGAGTATTCCTGCCATAAGAACCATATATGTCCCAAGGGCATACCTTATAACCCTTGCCCCTGAGGACTGTGGGGGAGTGTCCTGCTCAAACATATAATTTCCGGAAGTTTCAACGATGTTGAACAAAATGGCTATTTAAAAATTTTGATTGGATGTGTTTGGGGAAATGGTGGGCGTGGAAGGGGTGGTAGTTGCATTAGAATCACTTTCGACTATTAAAGAGGGAACTAGCCTTTTAAATTTCCAATCGACTGAGCCCTTCCTGAAGTTTCTACGACAACGTTGTCTATACAAAACCTTATATGCCTTCAGGGCATAACTTACAACCTTTGCCCTGAGGGCTGTGGGGGAGTTTTCATCCTCAAAGTCCCAATTTCCAGAACTTAAAACTACGTTTAATAAAATGGCTGTCTCAAGATTTTGATGGGATGTGTTTGGGGAAAAGGTTGGCCTGAGAGGGGGGTTAGTTGCCCTGAAATCACTTTCGACTATTAAAAAGGCCACTAGCCCTTTGAATTTCCAATCGAATGAGCCTTTTTTGAAGTTTTTACGACAACGCTTTCTATAAAAACCATATATGCCCCCAAGGTATAACTTAAAATCCTTGCTTTGAGGGTTGTGGGGCAGGGTCCTCCTCAAAAATATATTTTCTATCTGGAAATCAACTACGCTGAACAAACTGGCTATCTCAAAATTTTATTTGCCCGTGTTTGGGGGACTGATGGGCGTGGGGGGGGCTAGTTGCCCTCCAATCACTTTCGGCTATTAAAAAGGGCACTAAACCTTTGAATTTTCAATCAAATGTTCCTTTTTTGAAGTTTCTACGACAACGCCTTCTATGAAAACCTTATATGCCCCCAGGGCATAACTTAAAACACTTGCCCTGAGGGTTGTGGGGGAATTTCCTCCTCAAAAACATATTTTCTATCAGGAAACCATCTATGCTGAAAAAAATGGCTATCTCAAAATTTTTATTGGATGTGTTTGGGGAAATGATGGGCGGAGGGAGGGGGCTTGTTGCCCTCCAATCACTTTCGACTATTAAAAAGGGCACTAATCCTTGGAATTTGCAATCGAATGAGCTTGTTTTGAAGTTTCTACGACAACGCCTTCTATAAAAACCTTATATGCCCCCAGAGCATAACTTAAAACCCTTGCCCCGAGGGTTGTTGGGGAGTGTTCTCCTCAAAAATATATTTTATATCGGGAAATCAACTACGCTGAACAAAATGGCTATCTCAAAATTTTGATTAGATGTGTTTGGGGCACTCCAATCACTTTCGACCATTAAGAAGTGCACTAGAATTCTCGATTTCTATTCGAATGAGCTCCCTTTGAATTTTCTACCAAGACCCCTTCCATGTGAAGTGCCTCTGGAAAAAAAATAATATTAATAAAACATTGGAGCCGTATGGCCTTTACTATAGGCAGTGCTACAGCGTTGCCTCTGACTGCTGAGATGCCTTTTTGAGAATTAGCATTAACACAGTGTATTTTGATTTAATCTTAACGCAACATTTAATTTTTGAAATTAATGGGCAAATGGGAGGGTGGGCGTGGGAGGGGGACTAGTTGCCCTCAATTCACTTTCGAAAATTAAAAATGGCATTAGCCCTTTCTATTTTCAATCGAATGAGCCCCTTTCGAAGTTCCTACGACAACTCCTTCGATACGAAGTGCCCTGGTCTAAAAAAAAGAATATAATAATACATTGTACCCACATCGCTCTTTACTATAAAAATGTCAAGCTTTCCAATCACTTTCGACTATTAAAAAGGGCACTAGCCCTTTCATTTCAATCGAATGAGCCCTCTTTGAGTTTCTGCGACAACGCTTTCTATAAACACCTTATATGCCCCCAGGGCATAAATTACAACCCTTGCCCTCAGGGCTGGGAGGGGGTTGTCATCCTCAAATATCTAATTTCCAGAACTTTCAACTAAGTTAAACAAAATGGCTATCTCAAAATTTTGATTGGATGTGTTTTGGGAAATAGTGGGCGTGAGAGGGGCGTTAGTTGCTCTCCAATCACTTTCAACTATTAAATAAGGCATTAGCCCTTTCAATTTCCAATCGAATGAGCCCTTTTTAAGTTTCTACGACAACGCTTTCGATAAAAACCTTATATGCCCCAGGGCATAACTTACAACCCTCGCCCTGAGGGCTGGGGGGGGGGGTTCATCCTCAAAGACCTCGTTTCCAGAACTTTCAACTACGTTGAAGAAAATTGCCATCTCGAAATTTGATTGGATGTATTTGGGGAAATGGTGGGCGTGAGAGGGGGGTTAGTTGCCCTCCAATCACTTCCGACTATTAAAAAGAAAATTGAGTCCTTTCAATTTCCAATCGAATGATTCCTTTTTGAAGTTTCTACGACAACGCTTTCTATAAAAAAAACCTTATATGCCCCCAGGGCATAACTTACAACCCTTTCCCTGAGGGGTGTGGGGGGAGTGTCATCCTCAAAAACATAATTTCCGGACTTTTTAACTCCGTCGAACAAAATGGCTATCTCACAATTTTGATTGGTTGTGTTTGTGGAAAAGGTGGGCGTGAGAGGGGGGTTAGATGCCCACAAATTACTTTCGACTATTAAAAAGGGAATTGGCCCTTTGAATTTCCAATCAAATGAGCTCTTGTACAAGTTTCTACGACAAAGCTTTCAATAAAAATCCTATATGCCCCCAGGGCATAACTTACAACCCTTACTCTGGGGGCTGTGGGGGGAGTTTTATTCTCAAAGATATAATTTCCGGACCTTTAAACTACTTTGGATAAAATCGCTATTTCAAAACTTTCATTGGATGTATCTGGATAAACGTTGGGCGTGGAAGTGGCGTTAGCTGCATTCCAAACACTTTCGACTATTAAAAAGGGGACTAGCCATTTCAATTTTAAATCAAATGAGCCCTTTTTGAAGTTTCTACGACAACGCATTCTATAAAACTTAAATGCCCCCAGGGCATAACTTACAACATTTGCCCTGAGGGCTCTGAGGGGATTATCATCCTCAAAGACCTAATTTCCAGAACGTTAAACTACGTTGAACAACAAGGCTACCTCAAAATTTTGAATGGATGTTTGGGGAAATGGTGGGCTAAAGGGGGTGAGTTGCCCTCCAATCACTTTCGACTATCAAAAAGGGCACTAGCTCTTTGAATTTTCAACCGTATGCGCCTTTTTTGAAGTCTACGACAACGCTTTCTATAAAAAAAAACCTTGTATTCTCCCAGGATATAACTTACAACCCTTGCCCTGATGGCTGTGGAGGAGTGTCTTCCTCAAAAACATAATTTCTATCGGTAAATCAACTACGCTGAGGAAAATGGCTGTCTCAAAATTTTGACTGGATGTGTTTGGGGAAATGGTGGGCGTGGAAGGGGTGTTAGTTGCCTCTCAATCAGTTTCGACTATTAAAAAGGGCAAAAGCCACTCCAATTTCCAAACGAATGAGCCCTTTTTGAAGTTTCTACGACAAATCTTTCGATATGAAGTGCCCTGGTCTAAAGGAAAAAAAAATAATACATTGTGCCAACATCGATCTTTACTTGGCAGCGCGATTGCGCTGCCTTTGATAAACCCTACGATGGACATCAGGATATGCGGGACTTCACAGATCAGGCAAACAAAAAATCTTAGCTTTAACAGAGAGAGGGGTGGAAGTTTTTCTCTCGGGAGGTGGAGATCTGAAGGGCTTTAATGCTTATAAAAACAACTCGTTAGTCAAAAGTTATGTCTTACACTTCGTTTTTTACACTATTTCCCTCCAGATTAAACACGGGAGGAATGCTGCTTCCAGATGTGTTCAGTTATTGCATCATATTAGTTGGGAAAATTGGGAGTTAGAAGTTGAAAATTTGGAAAGAAGGAGAATTTTAAGAATACATTAATGAATTAAGGAAAGATTTGGACATTTGCAAAGGTGCCTCCTTCTAAAGTAGTGCTGAAACGACAATTTTTTCAAAGTTCTCAAAAAAGATTAGGTCCAATTAAACGGAAAGCCCTAATTGTCTTTCAAATTTTTAGTAAGTCAAACCAAAGAAGAAGATAGTGGGAACGATTTTCTATTCCCAGAATTTAAAATAGTTATAGAAGAAGAAATTTTTGGTAAAGTAGAAAAAAAAGTCGAAGGCGAATTGAATCGATTGAACGATTTGAAGAAAGAAGGAAAGGCTGGTATATTTGCCGGTAAGTAATAACGTATTAATGTATACAAAAATACTGATGAATAAGTTTTAATCCAACTCACTGACGCTACTTAAAAATTTCCGAGATGGACTGATCATCGATCATCCCGCCTGACAACTTTTATTGATGCTCTTTTTATTGATTTCATTTCCCTGATTTTAAGACAAGATGCAGAGTATTTCCTTTGGGAAAGGCGACTGCTTTTATTGTTGCGAAACCATCAGTGCAATCTTTAAGCAGAATTTAGTAGCCCTACCTATTTTGGGCACTAAATTCAAGCTCTGGCATAAGTTGTTCATCGTAATCCTTATAAACTAAATCGAGTTAAGTGTTCGTTGACATACACAAATAAGCAAAAACACCTTCGTGTCCCTGTTTAATATTTATTTATTTTATTTATTTTTATTTTATTATATTTCTTTTTTTTAATGTTTAATATATGCTTATTTAATATTAAGATATTTAAAATACTACTGAATATTTGTCACCTTTCCCTCAAGACAAAGCTTCAAATCCTCTTACTCCCTTTCACACCAAAAAACTTTTCCTTGAAGTTGTAATTCGATTTTCCAGCCGTATGAAACTTACCGGTTTTTATACAGAATTCTACTCGTTTGGCTTCAGGCTTCATGTACTGGTTATGTAGCATCACACGATTGTTTTCAGAGCTGAATGTTATTGACTGGCTTGTGTTATCGACATATTAGCATTAAGTACTGATTTGAAACTGTTGAGTGGTGACAAATAGCCTCGTCCTTCAGACTAAATACGACATATGCAAAATTTAAAGTTTTATTTCATTAAATAGTGTTTTACTAATCTCTGTCTCTAATCTCTACCTATTCTTTATATTTTTTAATTCCTCCAATTTTGTATCAAAAACTTTTTTTTCAGTCTTTATGATATAGCTTGAACGGCTTTGAAAATTTGTGCAAAGTTACACTGGAAATGAAAAATTTCGGGGGGGGGGGGAGAGGGAAATCTTATAAGACGCATCAAAGGTTTTTTTTACATGTATTCTTGTTTTTACGAGTCAGACAGAAATTTCTGGGGTGGGTGGGTATGATTAACAAGTTCGCTAAAATACAGTTAATATAATTTGCTCTGGTCTCAATGAGACTAGGCTTCAAGCTGCCTCCTCTAAAACTGAGCTTCTTGTCTAAGGTTCGTCTTAACAACCTCCCGTTACTATCAATGTATTTGGTGGATTCTCAAAATTTCTTAAAATTGCATTTTTATTTTTACTGGCTGTAAATGTCCTCTTGATTTTTCTTATTTTCAAGTGTGTTCTCGTCTTTTTGTAGCTTTTTCCTTTTTTCCACCTCAGATATAAATTTTATAACTTTTGCAGTTACTTATAACTTTATTTATTATTTTTGCTATTATTAGGCTATAATTTGACACGCCACAATGCTACGACATTTCGCTCATCCTAATGCTGTTGAAATCTAAAGGCAATTATATAGGTAAATTGATATATTCTTAATTAAATTAGCTAAATTAAATAATCTGAATATTTACATTCTAAGTTGGTGAATCTTTCTAAAAATTCGTCAACAAGATATCTAATTATTATGTTGTTCCTGTCTCTTATGAACTTCCTACGTAAAAAGGCATTTAGTTTCCAAATGTAATAGGTACCCCAGAGTATTTCACTATTAGTTCCCACAAGACATTCAACATTGCTGTTAATCTATTAACGGAACGAATCTCTATAGTAAAGAAATTTTGAGGAAATCTTCGAATGAAGGATTAGATAAGAAATTTTTCTAATCTTAGAAAAAAAAAGATTAGATTGCGTGTGCTAGAGAGTGGAATGCACTTCCGCAAGAGCTGAAGTCATATAGGTCTCTCGGCTCCTTTAAAAAGAATGCGAGAAAATATCTAAAAGATTAAAAATTTATTTACTAGATTTATTTTATTATTATTATGTTTATAATTTTTTGATATTATTATTATTTATTATATTCTAGTTTGACACTTAAGGGGATGTGAGTGGAAGAGAACTTGTGTTAAATTTATTGGTATTTCAAGGTATTTCGGACTCGACATTGGATAACACATGAAGCCACGCTGTAATTAGATTGTGTAATAATTACGGACTAAATCGTGCATCAATGCGTAAGGAACTGAGTTTTGTGTATTTTTATATTTTTTTTTTTGAATTAAAACCCATATTGAACTTGAAAAAAAGGATGGGGAAGGATAGAAAATATTCCCCTTTGGTTCTTTTTCGAGGATTCAACACATTACGAACTTTATTGTCAAGATATTTAATGAAACGCTGACGTATTTCTTCCTTTTATATTTTTACTTTTTTAAGCATCTTGGCAAAGAGTTATTAAATTTTCAAATTGAAGCATTTTTTGTATTAAATTTTTAGTTACTATATATTTAAAATTATATTTAATACATACGAAATCCCCTTTCCTTTACAGAATTGCCCTTCCTAAGATTGGCCCAAAATATCTTGAAAAATTGAAAATTTTGTGGAATTTTTTACTTTGTCGATATGAAAATCGAATGTTTAACTAATATTTCTTAGCATGTTTATTTGAGCTTAGGGAATAATTCAACATATATGATGTCTCAAAATTATATTTAGCTATCATGTTTTTCACTATCTCCTTCCAACTTTAATCCATCTATATTAAGGCATCTAGTTCCCAAATTTAAAAATAGAAATGTACACACACCGCGAATTATAACAAAAAAAAAAAAAATCGTGAAATGTTAAAAGCTGCTTTTAAACTATAGCATTAAACATTCAGAAGAATTTTATCGATGAAAAAGAGGAAAATATCTTCTTCCTTTGTTCCTGTTTCGACATACAACGCGTTACAAACTTTTTTGCCAAAAACTTTAATAATGTGTACGTGTTTTCCATCCTTTAGAATTTTTGTGTTTTTGCAATAATTTGGTAACCAATGTTAATATTTTTTTTAAGGTTTATAATTTTTTTAAGCCTACTAAAGATGTAGAAACTTATTTAAAATAATTATTTTTCCGTTTACAGAATTTTTTTTCATTGGGAAGGGCTGCATGGTGTAGCCTAAAGGATTCTTGTAAGCATACAGGCTTAATTGAACTAAGTAGGCTATATTAAAGACACAGAAAATATATCATTCTTCATGGATTTTCCCCCTGAGATGGTCTCTTGTCCAGAGGCACACGGGCTTGATAATCTTATTCATTGTAGACTCCCCCCCCCTGAGACTGCCCTTTGGTCCCTCCCAAAAAATATACCTAAGGTAATCAACATCACTTTTAATCTACAACATTAAAAATTAATCCGTTACGTGAAAAAGAGAAATAAGTCTTTTTTTTCCTTTTTCTTCTTTTGACATGCAACACATTGCAAACTTTCTGACCAAAATTTTCGATAATGTTTCAATGTATCCCATCCTTTAGATTTTCGTATTTTCGAATTAATTTGATTCTCAATATTAGTAATATTAATAGATCCTCAATTTAACTTATTAAAGTATTTGTTGTGTTTTGTAATTGTTTGTTCTTGTGTTCATTATGATTTTTTTTTATTTCTCTTTTGTTTATGCTCCACCTTCCCATTTTTGTATGATGGGTTTGCAAATAAATAATAACATAATAAATGATATTAATAACAATAGATGATAAATATAAATAACAATAAATATAAATAACAATAACAATAGAGAATAATAAGAGTATAAATAGCAATAAATGAATAACAGTAATAATAATATTTATTAAAGGTTTTAGGTCTAGTTCAGTGAAGCTTATTAATGACATAGAAACTTGTTTTATAAGACTGTATATCTGTTTAGAGAATTCTTTTTTTGTCAGGAAGGGATACTAGATGTAGCCTAAACGACTCCTGTAGGCATGTAGTAACTTTAATGGCGGTATGTCCATGACTTAAATTTTACACGAATGTGGAATAACTGAAAAATGCGTTGCAAGTTTTTCGACTATTCTTAGCGCCAAACTGTTTGCACAAAGAAGTTTTTGCTTCTCCCCTCCCCCTCAAGATCCCCCTCGAAGAGCCGTGACAAATAAGACTTATATCAAAAGCTCTGATTTATAACTTTTTTTAAAATGACAAAATGAGACGTATCGCATTTCGTATTATTAAAAAAACTTATCAATATCTTGAGAAAGAAATAAAATAAGAGAAAACAGGCTTTACCAATCGTCGTAGCAGATTGAATTTAAGATAATGGTCTATAATTCTTAATTTGAGAAAAACTGTGTCATAACACCTTCTGACTTACATAAGCTGATTTGACGTTGTCTGTTTTCTTTCAAAGATTGCAGTTTAAAATTGTGGAACATAGAGACTCGCCTAGTTCGTTCAAGTGACGGATTTAGAAGAATAGGAGACAAAAACATTTTAGCACCCTCCTCCCTCTTCTTGTTCTTAATTTGAGGTCTAAGTAGTAGCCTCTCTTACATCCTTTGAAAAATAAATCTTAGGCCTCATAAACCCTCTCTTGTAAGACATCAGAGCCATAGAACCAACCATTTCCCCCAGTCAGTGACGGTAGATTTTGAAGCTGCACAATATTTCAAAAGATGTAACGTCGACGCTCACGTTGTTTCGTTGAATCTAAAAGTGGTATTATAGCGAGCTAGCAGATAGCACGTTCAATCAATTCTAAAAAGTAGAAGAGCTCAAATCAAAGTAAAACTAATAATCCAAATGTATTTTTATAATGAACTCCTAATCCAACCACCAGATAACGATATCCTCCAGCAGTATCTTGTTGCCGCAATTTTTGTCTAATTCATAAAAGAGTAACAAAAATGTACAAAAACAAATTTTGTTGCACTTTGTTAGGTGTTTTTGTAACGTCGACGCTCACGTTGTTTCGCTGAATCTAAAAGTGATATTATAGCGAGCTAGCAGATAGCACGTTCAATCAATTCTAAAAAGTAGAAGAGCTCAAATCAAAAAGACAAATATTAAATATTAGTTGTATGCTTAAAGAACAGTTTTTGAACTTAAAGAACCACATTGACTCAAAATGGAACCTGCAAAAAAGATAAATATTGATATTAGTTATATGCTTAAGGAAGGGGACCTGCAAAAAATAATATCTTATTAGTCATAGACTTAAGCACATTTTTTGTCAAATAATTTATAACTTACTTGCATGAAACTGAAAGTGTTTTTTTCCATGTTTACTCAAAAGAGAACCTGAAAAAGGTAATTATCAAATATTAATCATAGACTTAATCACACTTTTTTTAATCAAATATTTTATCACTTACTTATCAGTGCATTTTTCAAGTTTTTCCTTGGGGGGGGGGGATTGCGCATTTGAGACATTTTTGCTCGAAAATTTGTCCATTTGGTGTACTTTTGTTTTTATGGCTGTGCGATTTAATGAACTAAATGGCTATAACTATCTAACTTGAAGGTTAGATAGTATATTTAGAACTCTTCTAAATATCCGTTAGTATATTTAGAACTCTTCGAAGGATTCTCTGTAGACTAGGTTTGTACAATTTTGCTTGGAATGCATTTTCTGTACTTGAAGACCAAATTACTAAAAAAATTTCACTACTGTCTTCCTGCTTCGTGCGCTTTGAACAATGTTGTTGACTACTCTGCAATGAAAAAGAGCATCGTCACATTAATTTCTTTATTTGTTTTCAATTTATTAATTTTATTTTAATTAATTAACTTTATGTCTCTGAAAATATCACTAAATATGCAAAAAAAATCAGCCGCCTCAAAATAATAAAAAACACAAATGGTTGGTTTTGTCACCATCATTTAGTACGAACTTGTTTTGCATTTAAGAAATAATTGTGTCATTTAAATAGATGACTCAAAATTGTGTTTAATAGTTGCGTTTTTCCCACCATTCCCTTTCTGTTTTCGTTCCTTCAAGCTCATTTAGTGCCTAAATGTAAGAACACCCCAGAGTATTTCACAATTACTCCTCTACGATATACAACATTGCTTTTAATCTGTTGGTAGAAGAAATTAATTCGGTAAAGACGTTCAGAGGAAGTCTTTACGTGGAAAAAAAAGGAAAATTTTTCTTCTTTTCTGTTTTACTGCTTAGCATTTTGTCATCAACGTGTAGTATGTTGTCATCATTTTAGTAGGATTCAAATTTTGGTTAGCTCTTGCATTTTCCAATATCGCCATTAAGGAAGAGTGCATCTTCGGCTTTTTATTTTATTTTGATCATTTAAACACTTGTCTTATTAGATATCCTGTATTTATTAAGATTACAGAATAAATATTATGGTTGCAGTTGTCTCGTGATTTTTTTTCGATTTGGATGAGCTAACGACGAGAATGTAAGCGCTCTATACTATATTCTGTTTAAAAGACTGAGACTGTTTTTATAGTTAATACAATAGCAGCTACTTAAAAAAGGGTGATGCCTCCCGTGCATTTCTTTTTGCAGGGGTCATCCTATAGAACTGATGGTTGTGCAAAGCTGGATAGAGCTCATTTGATGTCAAGTTCTTGTTTTAGTTTATTTTTAAGAACCCTAACCGATCAAAGAGCAAGCTAACGAATAATCGAAACTGATGGTTGTGCAAAGCTGGATAGAGCTCATTTGATGTCAAATTCTTGTTTTAGTGTATTTTTAAGAGCCCTAACTGATCAAAGAGCAAGCTAACGAATAATCGAAGCTAATCCACAAAAAGGGCTTTTCTCTTATACGGTTAATCTTTGCAAATACGTCCCTTCCGGTTCTTTTAAGAGTATCTTTAAAGCATAAAAATTTTTTTTGAGCCTTTCTGTTTTGACTACGTGTTAGGCTTCTGATAGGCGATGGAAGACGGTAATATTTGTCAAGCGAAAACAACCAAGCAACGTTGCTATGCAAATTCCGGCTGGTGTTCTTGAATTACATCTTCTCTCCTTCGCTAGAAAGTCCCAGAAATCACAGAATTTTACTAGTGAGTAAACAGGAAGCTTTTATTTATTTAAGCACAATTCCGCCAGTGGAAAAAATGATAGTTTTAATTTCCAAGTGAACCAAATAGTTTCTCATTTAAAGTTTTTTGGGCGTCATCAAGTCCTGTTGCTGAAGCGAAATACAACTGCAGTTAGTAACTTTCCTCTACAGTGTTTTATTGGAAATTGATACCTTTTATAGATGTACTGTAAACATAGTACTAAGCACTGTAGGAAAAAATTGTTATCATAGGGATACAGAATATAAACGTGTTAGGGAAACAATTTTACCAGCCCAAGTAATGATTCTTTCAAATTTTATCCGGAACGGAATTGAACTGAATGGGGTGCTACCATTTCATCTAACCGTCACATGCACTAAACGTCATTTCCTCGACAAGAAAAATCCGTCAGAACATCGTGAGTCACAATTGCCACCCGTCAGAACATCGACAGTCATAACATCGAAACGTCATAACATTTAAAACAATTTTAGATATTATGACGTGTCGATGTTATGACTGTCGGCGTTCTGATGGATTTTCGTTATGAAAAAAGTTTATAAGTTTATATAATAGTAATAAGTATATAATAGTTTTGAAACAAATTTTGGCTATATATTTGCACATCAGGGGGGGGGGGAAGCATAGCATATATTAAACACGTAATATAACCTAACCTAGGTACCTGTTCCCCCCAAAACCCCAAAAAACTAAAGTTTTAAAAATTTAGATGTTATGACGTGTCGATGTTATGACTGTCGACGTTCTGACGGTTAGTGGTTTTGACGGATTTTCGTTATGGACAAATTTCTAGATGTTATGACTGTCGACGTTCTGACGGGTAGCGATTGTGACTGTCGATGTCCTAACGTGTCGATGTTCTGACAGATTTTTTGTCGATGTTATGACGGATTTTATCGATGTCCTGACGGTAGTGGCCCTGATGTTTCGATGTCCTGACGCCTTCCCAACTGAATAGTGCCCACGAAACAACGTTTTATTTCGATGATATAAAAAATTCGGCCGCCAAAGCGAAATTCACCTGTTGCCGGGACCTACCTCTGTAGCTGATGATGGGGATTACGTTTTTAAAGCTGATCCTACTGTAGATTCTGCCAACCATAGGAAAGAATTTACCAAACATGATCAGAAACAGAAATAATCGTATTGGTAAAATATGTACATTTCTAGAGACGATCCTATTTTAGACGCTGAGTTGAACGCCATAAAGACACAATTCTGCCAAACAGAGCTACAAATTTGCCAAACCTGAACAGAAACAGAAGTAAATAGATAAGTCAATTACATAATTGACTTATCTATTTAATTGACATAATTGACCACTAGGCTATCGCCATCATACGCCATCTATGTTATGTCAAGAGTTACTGTGCCTGAGTTTGCTTGTTTGCTGTTTATGGGATAAAGCTATTGCATTACTTTTAGGTTGTTTTCGTATTGATTTGTACCCTCTAATAGATAGGTTTATAGTTAAATTTAAATTGAGAGTCCTTCTCCAATTTCTAGAATAGGTCTTTCTCTCTCGGCATTTTCATCAGTACTATTTTTTTTCTCAAGTTGACTGGGATACTATCTATATCGCCAATTTCATATAGCGCCATCTTTGTTCCCATATCATTAAGGTGCTAATTTTTTACTGGGAACAAGCAGAAGAGGGGAAGGAACCCCCCGAAAGCGCCGCATTGTACCCGCTGGTATTCAGTTACCCGCAAATTGCAGGAAAAAGATAAGGGGTTCCTTACGCTTCCCTTGTTCCTGGGTGATTTCAGTATTCTCTAATGACTATTTGCTCCACCCCCGGCTACTCTGATTGGACTACGCTCTGTTATTTTGCATCTGAATCTGACCGCCCACTGATTTTGCTTACTACGACAGAAGCCATTTCATTCCGAAAGGAAAATGAGCGGTGTGAAGCCAGACTTAGTATATAGCCCGGTTTTGAAATTCGTCTTCTGAGCAATCTAAGCGGGTAACAAGTATGATGAAATAGTGGCGAAGGCAGTACAGTATTTCAAAGCTGATATGCTGACTAAGACAAAGGATGAATTATGGTAGTTAGCCGCTATATCTACTCATTCTACAGATCGTGTTAAGCCCCAGGACATGGTTGCTGATCTGATAAGAGCCATTCGGACTTGTGACGAGAAGAGAATAGTCCTCCCCAAGTTTGTAATCTATGAGCTTGACGAGGTACCCATACTCTCGGGGGTGGTTATCGCCCCACTGACTCGCCTGGTCAATGAGCTTCATTCTACTGTGGACGATCTTATTAAACACCTAAGCTTGTTCAGATCGGCACAAAATAAGGCTAGTGCGACTGCGGGTGCAAATGCAACAAACCCTCGGGATACAGCAAAACCTTCTTACTCTGTGATTCTCAAACAATCTCTGAAAGGATTCAAAAAGCCCGACAGTCGCAAGGAGTATCTTGAGGACCTTGCTGAGGATTGCTGCACTCATATAGTGAACCTGAGGCCTCTTAGCAAAGAGTGGTGCGTGATACTTGATGACAAAGATGCAGCAAAATCTCTTGCTGAAACGTTAAAGAGTGCTACAGACAGTGATGTTCGGCTGAAGACCCCCGCTCATTGTGGTATTATAAGACATGTTGCCGATGAGGTGGCACAAAACGATCTATGTTCCATGATTAGGAATTGCACGAAAGTCGAGAGAATTCGATAAACTCGCTTATACAACCTTGTCTTTGAAAGTAAGTACGATTTACGAGTAGCAATGAACAACCCTGTAACTCAGGGCTATGAGAGCTTCCGAATAGACACGTATTGGCATTTGCCAATGAGGTGTTTATAGTGCCAAGAGTACGGTCACGCTGCTAAGGACTGTAAACACGCTACTCGCTGTTCCTGTTGCAGTGGCAATCATGCGAACAATAAAGATAAACCCTGCAATGCTGCGCTGAAATGTGCTCTATGTAAGCAGACAGACCTTCCGTGCTACAGTGTTAAGTGCCCGGAGCCAGAAAGCTCATGATGAAGCCATGATCAACTCTGAGAGTGTCTTCGTAGAATCTGAATGGTGGTGTAGTCAATAAACTCCCACTGATTGAAAGCTTGATGTCTTGCAACGACGTTTTGTGTCTACAAGAACATTTTCTTTCAGCCGACTTGCTTTCCCTGTTAACAGAACTCGCCTTTACGGGGTGCCAGCTAAGAATTCGGAGAGAGGAAGACCTTTCGGCGGACTGACGATACTAATCAGTTCTCACCTTTTGGCATCAGTATTTAGAACGAGTGTTTCATTGGCATAAAAGTTGCAAATCTGATAGTATATTGCTGCTACTTACTAACTGACTACAAGAACTTGGTTTCCGAAGAAAAGTTCTCCCGTGCAACAATAAAGCTTGCTAAATCTTTGCAGCAGTGTGCCTATGTATCTCATCGTGTTATCCTTGCCGGGGACGTGAACTGCGACCTCTCAGTGCCAGATCACTCAAGATCGTAAATGCTTCCGTCTGCTCTGTCCAATCTGTATGTTGTCCCAAATGACCGTTCGTATAGCCTACTATATGCCGCTCTGCTCGAACGGCTTGACTGCGAATGGCTCAAGCCATATGGACTTTAGCATATCGGTGTCTTACCATTTACCATTCTCCAACTCTTTTGTTATTGATAGTGATCTCTTTAAAAAAAGATGAAAAGAAACGGAAGTGGGAATTCAAATGTGACCGGAAGAAAATAAATGCTGTTGTATATAAAGCCACACTTGAAAAAATTAAGGTCCCTTTCCAACTGCTGCAACAATCCTCAGACCTCACCGAGCCGGAGAAAAAAATTCTAATCAATATTTACTGTAATGAAATCACACATGCAATGCGTTGTGCTCAGCGTTGTGCCGTTCCTGTACGTATTGTTTGTTTGAGTTCAGAAATACCTGGCTGGTCGATTAATCTGGCTTTACAGCAAAGTTGCAAATGTGCAAATGTGCAAAGTTTTGGCACCAAATATGGAATGATTGCGGCCGGCCGAAATCTGGTGCCGTTAATGACATACAGTTATATACCAAACTTCGTTTTACTAAGTGTCTTGCCAATCACAAAGCGGATATTATTGACTGCAGGAGAGAGCGTCTTGCAACTAACCCAAATGAAATTTGGATATTCATTGGGGGAAAAAAGTCGCTTCAGAGCTTCCAAGTGATAGTGACTGGACCCACTGTTTCACCAGCGAATTCTCTCCACCTGATCCAGTGTTAGAAACCCGCTATGAGTCACTAATAGTGGATAGTCTAGTAGATACCGAATCAGATATTGTTTTATAGTTACGGCCTCTGATATTTATAGTGCTATCATTCACCTTCAAAAAAATTTCTTGCGTGGTTATGATGAATTATTTGGTTTTCATTTATTACATGCAAGTGATTAGCTGCTGAAGCATCTACATTTGCTTTACCGAATCATTTTTAGTTCTGGCATTGTCCCCGATTATCTTTGTGTCGGTACATGGAGTCCTGTTCCGAAAAAAGGTAAAGATAGACGGCAATGCTGTTCCTATAGGCCTATAATAGTTTCTTCGGTTCTGTGTAAATTACTGGAGTTACTAGTGATTAAGGACATAAATAAAACTTGTTGAACTCCGGACAACCAGCTTGGATTTAAGGAAGGCTATAGTCAAGAACACGTGCGTTATATACTTGCCAACGTTCTTATGGATATAGAGAATAGTGGCGAGTTTCTCGTCCTTGCGGCTCATGATGTCTCTCGTGCTTTCAATTCTAGTGTGCACTCCTATTTGCTGTATAGTGTGCAGCAGCGAAGTCTCAATCGTTCTATTGTGCGGGTGTTTAAAAATCTATATGCGAGATTATGTATTGTCGTGAAAGTACCTACACGTGATTGTTACGTGATGTGTAAAGCTGTAATTCGGGTTTGAAATGGAATCCATCATGGTGGGGTAACTTCGCCACAATTATAAAATCCCAGCACGGTTGCAACCCAGAAAAAGGCTAGAGCTAGTTTCATTTTTAAATGTTTGGACTTTTCCGTTCTCACTTACACTGACAACATCCTGAATTTAAGTAGAACTGTATCGTCTGTTGAGGAGAATTTGTCTGTGCTTAGTAAGGGTTATGCCAAAATTGGTCTCAATTTTAATGCTTCGAAGAGCGAGGTCCTTGCTTTCGGCAAATCTGTTGGTAATGTTGGATGCGTACAGTTAGGAAATCAGGGTGTTCAGTTATCTACTTGTATTAAGTCTCTCGGTTTTCCGATAGGGGATAGTGTAAAAACTATAAGGGCTCTCCTTATCGCTCATCTAAGTGAGAAACTTAGAAAAGTGTTTGGTGTGCTAATTTGCTGTAAAACTTGCTACAGCAGGCGTATTCTCACCCGTGTCTACGACGCTTTTGCGATTCCTCATGTTCTCGCATTGACTCCATTTTGGAATATGTTTACGGCTACTGATAAAAAGACTATTAGATCCGTACATTTTCGTTTCGCGAAATTTCTCTTGTGTATACCCCTATGGCCTAGAAACAGAAGACAAGTGTCACCCTACGGGTTAACTGAGCCACTAACCATGGCTAAGCAGCGTCGCGGTCGTAATTTTTCTGTGCTTGATAGGACAAACAACCTCCATCCTGCTATGTGTTAGTAGAAATATTTGAATCTGTTCTCGGTAGTATAGTTTTCTTTGTGAGTGCGTTCATCTTTTTTTTTGTCTTCTGATCTACTCCATATTGAACCCTATTGTGTTTTTTTTGGGCAATAAAGACCTTGATTGATTGATTGATAAAGTTTTTTTTGGTCAGCAATGTAAAATCCGGCTGTCGAAATGGAGTACACTTAGTGCCAGAACCTACACCTCTATAGTTATTGATTGAAAATATGGCTTTTTACAGATGATTCTATTTTAGGATCAGAGAAAATCAACATAGGGACATAATTCTACCCAATCAGAGAAACGGAATTTTAAAATTTGATTCGAAACAAAATTGATTCGAATAGTCACCCTCATAAAGGCTTTTTTTCTTGATAGTGTAAAATCTAGCTGGCGAAGTGACATTCCCTGATTTTCTGAACCTACCTCAACAGTTTTTATTGAAACAATGTTCATTTTTATAGATGATCCTACTGTAGATGGAGAGCTGAACGCTATCGGGACTTCAGAAGACAAAAATTTTATGAAGTTTAAAGATCTAATCAAACACAATCAAGATCAAGTAATTAGGTACAACAAAACGAAACCTCTTTGGGTCTCAGACAAAAATATCCCTAGTGAAACAGACATAGCTAAATGTCAGTATTGCAACGGAAAACGAATATTTGAATTTCAGGTTAGTAGTTCTCTTGCATATTTATTAAATAGCTAACTTCAAATTTTGGATGGGTCAGATGATGTTTTGTAATAGCCTGTTTTTACATAATACCAAATCCGGTTTTATTTAAATTAAAAGAAATTTTTTTTTCGAGAATTCCGAAAAAAATAATAAGAATATCCAAAATTGAAATCTTGAGCCAGTTGAATTTATAGATGGAAAATCATTTTTTTTGTAGTTTCATAGTGGCTCGTAGGCTCCTTTTCAGTTTTCTAGCTGTTTTAAAGAAATTCGCGAAATACCTTGAATAACCATTGGAGTAAAACAAAACATATTTTAGAAGCTATTAAAAAACAAAAACGATTTATTTAGTCTCCAATCCTGTTTTCCGATTGTAATCCCAATGAAAAACTTTGTTTATTGTAGATTTTGGAATGATGAGTGTAAATAAAATTTTTTTGACGGTAAATGACCAAAATAAGGGGTCCACCACCAGTATTAGTCCAAGGCGCTCAAAGAAAACTGTCTTCTGTATGCTGGAAAAAATACAAATTTTTAAATCTCAAGACATGTTTTAGAACTATGTAACTGCAAAGCAAAGAATTTTGTGTAGTTAAAATGGCAAAACGTGTATCTATCTTAAATTTGAAGAGCCTTCCTGTTATACTTAACAAAGACAAACTGGTGCTTATGTTGATAGTACTATCACAAGTAGAATTTCGAAAGTTTTCCGAAAGAGTGTTATGAAGATAAGGTGAAAAGGAAGAAGAGGAAGAAAGAAGGGTAAAGGCTGAAAAATATTCCCGAAAATGTCAGTTTTTCTCTCGAATTTTAAAGATTTCTAAACGGATTTCTAGACGGTTCTACTATTGTCTTTTTTCAGAGGGATAGAGAGAGAGACGGGGGGGCGGGAAGTTTCTGAATACAGGGCCATATCCAGGAGGGTTTCCCGGTTTGACCCCCCCCCCTCCTCTTCTGAAACATTTCGTTGATTCGTAGAGGTGAAAAAAGCTATTTCCCAATAAATGAAACATGTTTTTTCGACTCGTAAATTGGTCTTAAAAAAATTGGTAAACATTTTTATTTGAAACCATTAGGCAAAATCCATGGAAGGTATCATTCTTTTGGAATTACTTCTTCATTCTTTGTTCATTCTTCTGCAATCATCCCGTATATGAGGGGGGCGGCCCCTTCCTGCTCCCTCGCTTTTTCCGTTAAGATTTGAATATTTTTCAAAATTCTTTAAGAAAGACTGCTCAAAGACAAGGGTAGTTGAATTTGAAGGAGAAGTATTTTTTAAAGAACTTTAAGACTTTAGCGTAAAGAGTGAGGGTTGAGGAAGGGAAAAAAAGAAGAGGAAAAAAACAGGAAATTATTTTTGATATATGGGACTCACATATTGTTTTGATGGTTTTAGAGCACGATGTGTTAGTTGGTTTTTTGTTTGAGTAAGTTTTAGAGTGTGATTGTTTTGTTTGAATAGGAGGTCCCTGACAAGGAGTTTTGAACTTTCTTTTGAAATGTGGAAATTGTAGATCAGTAAAAAAAGGATGCATTATTGTCGACTTCTACAGTGGTTTTCCTCTTTTTTTCCCATAATTTGCTTTCCTTCTTAATTTTAGCTTGCAATGGAACAAGGATCAGGCCAAAAATGAACAAAATAAGAATAAAAGTCAACTAATTCATTGAATAGAAGTAAATACATGGAAAGAACATGTTCCACTTGTTATGAAGCACAATGGCTTTATTCCCTTTTCATAAAGATGTCTCGAAAACATTTTTAGCAATCGATGTGTGCAATTCTACAAGGTCCCAGTTTTACCCACAAGTTGATTTTTTTTTTATAATAGCACTAAAAAGAAACGGTTGAACTGAGTTTTTCTGTGGCTTGGTAGTTTTGAAAACCTCTTTTGAAAACAATTGTTCAGTCTGTAATTTGTCAACCTCCGAGCCCCTTTTATGTTTTTTGTGCTTGGCCCAGGATATCGACCCTAAAGTTACTGTTATAAAGACGTGGTCTGAATTCACTAATTTTTTTTAGATACATTTATGAATGTTGCTGTGGACAGAACTGTAGCTATTGACGGAGTTGAAGGATGTCATTATGCAAGATGTGTTAGTATACGAGCAAAAGGAATAAGGGGATCTAATTATATCTAAAGTTGGTCCAAATAACCCCCTCATTTAGAGCAAGAAACAGTTCAGCCTATTAATTAACTTTTTCAGGCACCTCGTCTTCTCTGAAAATATTTAAACTTTCCAAGTCCTACAGTTCAAAGCTTTGTATTATGCTAGTAACCATTCCCTAAAAACTTCATTCTTTGCATGACCATCCCCAAGGAATGCACCACTTGTCAGCTTGTGGTACAGAGTTGACACTTCCTTTATAAGTACAAATCCTTTACCGCAGGTCTATAATACTTCCTTTGTACATCCATTTCTTCTTGTATCTTTCTCCTTCTAGGCTGGATATTTTACTGGCCAACACTTTACTGTGTTCACTGTCTTTTTCTCTATTTTAGGTTATGCCACAGCTTCTAAATAGTTTGAACCTTGATCCATCAAAGGAGCCACTAGATTGGGGCACACTTGCTATTTTTACTTGTGAAAACAATTGTGACGAAGGCCCGAATTACAAAGAAGAGTTTATTTGGAAGCAAGATTTTGTAAATGAAACACAATAATAAATGCACATTTTGCCTCCTACACATGCCCATTTGTCTTATTTTGTTTTCTATTTGTTCATAGAAGTGTAAATTTACTTTTCAGTCAAAAGGATATTGGGGATGATTGTGATTCGAGTACAAACCAACGCGAATTTGCAATTCCTCGTAACACGGATAACATGTGTTAATCCGTGCTAACGGATTAACACGGATAATTTGAAATTTCACGTAAACCAGATAAGAGTCGTAATTTTTGGTGTCGTGCCCTGGACCTTCATGTTCAATAACTTTGAAATTCAAGAACCGGAAGACATTATTTCCCAAACACACTACGTTTTAGTCTTCCAAAATCCACAAAAAAGGGGTTCTGCTACCCCTTATTGTTGCTTCTTGTAGCTCTTCACCTGCCAGATTAGGAAGATGATTGTCCAAAGTTTTTCTTCCTCATATATATAGGGAAAGCTCTTATATTAAAAATCTGTTCAGCTTGTGGAAAAGCTAAAAGATTTTATACAAAAACGTCCGATTTTTTTTATGCTATCTCTATCTGCTATCTTAATCTCCTCAGATAGTAAAAAATCAGAACTAGTTCTTCAAGGGAAATTCGAGGATAATATTATGGGTATATGGAACTCCATTATGGATATTGTACGCATTTGTAATATTTGTTACTTATGCTTCCAATAAAAAAGAAAGAATCAAAATCACCTAAACTATAGGCCATCCAATGGGCAGTAGCATTTTCACATTTTTGGCCGCTTTTTGTATGGAATATATCAAAGCCTACTTTGAAGACTTTTCCTCTAGAGCCGTGAGCCTCCCAACGTGGGACGCAAGGCCCAACGGTAGGGCATGGCAATACTTTGGTGGGTCATGGGCAGGGCGTGCACTCTTTAGCTGCATTTTAGCGCCTTAATTTTAGCGTCACATTTACATGCTTTTAAAGAGCAAAAAATATATATGAAAGTATTGCAATGACGTCATACATTATATAAAAGGTTTTGTATTCACACAATGTTTTCCATTCGTCTAAAATATGCTTAGAGGACGACCCGAAAAAAGATGACAAATTAATGGCCTTTGAAGCTTCCTTCCGGTGAATACGGGTAAATTTTGAATAACAAATTTTAAATACCACGAGGCGGACATTAGAATTTCAGAAAAGCCTAGATGGGACAAGAGCCAAAATCGGTTGGAAACCACTGCTCTATAATCGTTTTTGGGGTTGGTTTGTGGACGATGTTATTTCTGTATGGAATCATGGAGAGACGTCACTTGGGATGTTCTTTACATATCTTAACGCTCCAGATTCCAATCTCCATTTCACCTTGTAACTAGAAGATAATTATAACTTGCCTTCCTGGACGTTTTAATTTTTAAAAAATCTTTCAGTTTGCAGTTCTCCATATATAGAAAACCTACACCCAATGATAGATACTTAGGCTACTCTTTTCTTCCAACCAATCTCTGTGTGTAAACAGAGGAGTATTCTTAGTTGACTGAGTACGACAAACATGTTTTGGAATTCAGATAGTCCCAAATTTGAACTATATCAAGGAAAATTTAGTTTGCAACGGTGATCGCATCAAATTGCTAGACTCTTTTGTAGAAAAAAAGGGTTGAAAAGCAGCATCAAACCCAAAGTATCCAGTTGGCAGTATCCCTATGGAGGGCTGTAAGAAAATATTCACTCTTTTATTCTGCATTTTGAAACTGAGTGATGAACTGGGAAGAAGATTAATAAAAACGTGACCCTAATGTCAGCTTTGAAAATTTAAACAAAATACAGAGTTTTCCAATTACAGCAAGGTCAAAAGCAGCCCATTCTGGGTAGTGGCTGTATATCGGACAATCCAAACCCTATTTTTATTGTTTCTACATTGGAAGAACCCATCAACAATTAGAAAAGGGTTTAACTCAACAGAAATTTTCAATCAACAAAACCATGGAATTACGCCAAAGACCATAAAATTTTCATTCCACCTTGGACCAACACGTTTTAGATAGCCCAGACTATTTTGTTTCGCTTAATGACACCCTCTTTTAATGCCCCCGCTCAAGGGCATGACGAGGACGTGATCGCCCCGCCCTCTCCCCTTGGGATTGTATTTTGTAGACTTCTGGATTGTACCTTTATGAAGGGAAAATAAATCCAAACATTTTGTAAACAATTAAATAAAGAAAATAAGATGTATTTTAAAATTTTTCTCAACGCTATTATTAAAATTTGGCTTTACCCTCCTCTCACCGTGTTAAACACAGTTCGTACTATTTAGAAGCTGAACTAGATTCGACACTGTAAGAGTCAAAAGGCCATTTGAAAAGCTTTCTAAAGCATATTCTCAAAATACCCCCCCCCCCCTTCCCTAGTGGGGCTTGGACTCTACATTGAAAAGAACTTGATAAATGGAATTGCTATCTCCTCGCATTAAGTTTTTCCCTATAGCTTAAGCTAGCATATTTTATTCGTTCCATTGGCAACGAAATAATGGAGAAATTTATTTGAAAGAGCTTTTCTTTAGCGTCGCAATTGTAAAGGATATAGAACCAGCTTCTTGTTTTAATTCATCCCAGTTTCTTTACTAGTTAGCTGATATCTCCTTGACGGTTCCAAACAATTATCAATTCATCGCCAAGGCAACAAATTTCTCTAAACAGCTAGAGCCTACAGTGCATGAAATAATAGTAAATTTCCTTGCTCTTTGCAGTTGAAAGGCTCTTGAAGGTAACTCTGAGACAACGTGAGATTATAGTATGTTGCGCAAACATCGAAGCTCGTAGATAGAGAGAAGATTCCGCAATTTTGTTTTGTAATATGTACAAAAAATAATATGATTCAAATACTTCCTACGGTTAGTGGGATTAGTTTATTTGGGAAAGAAAAGTATGTCAGCTACATTCTGGTCCTGTCAGTGTGATTTCCTTTCTTTGTTTACAAAATATAATCAACTTTCTTACACCAATTTATCGTTATGACCTAATATGCCATCTTGCTTTTGTATGAAATTTAAAATGAATAAAATTAAAAAAAAAGTCTCGGTGACGAATCTTGTTCTTTGAATATGGCAATAAACTTTGTCTTGTTGTTTGTCCGAGTTAGGTCAAGTTAAAATTTGTTGGTTTTCTAACGGAAAATTGATGAGAAAAAAGTATGAGGGTCTTTGACCCCTCCACGAGATATTCCTCTGATAATTGCCTTTTGAAAGTTATAAATGCTCTGAAAACCTGAGCAACTTCTGGATAGCCTTGTACTTGCAGAATAGAAATGTTTCCTGAGTTGCTCAGCAAGTCAGAATAAAATTTGCGTTGTATGAAATGTGATTGAAAAGTTTTTAGACTGGGCCTGTGATTAAGAATAGCACAACTGACAAGGAATCGCGGTACATTGTATGAGGTGTTATTGGCAAGTCTTAAGACTGGGTGTGTGAGTAAGAATTGCACTACGAAATCGTGGTGCATTGTATGAGGTGTTATTGGAAAGTTTTAAGATTGGGTCTGTGATTAAGAATAGCACAACTGTCAAGGTGTCGCGATGCATTGTAGGAGGCTTGATTGGGAAGTTTTAAGACTCGGCCTGTGATTAAGAATTGCACTACTGACAAAATATCGTGGTGGATTGTACGAGGTGCTGTCAGAAAGTTATAAGACTGGTTCTGTGACTAAGAATAGCACTTCTCTTAAGGTATCACGGTGCATTGTATGAGGCTTGATTGGGTAGTCTTAAGACTGGGGCTGTGATTAAGAATAGCACAACTGACAATGTATCGCTGTGCATTGTATGAGATGTTATTGGCAAGTCTTAAGACTGGGTCTGTGATTAAGAATTGCCCTACGATATCGCGGTGTATTGTATGAGGTGTTATTGGAAAGTTTTAAGACTGGGTCTGTGATTAAGAATAACACAACTGTCAAGGTGTCGCGGTGCATTGTATGAAGCTTGATTTGGAAGTTTTAAGATTGGGCCTGCGATTAAGAATTGTACTATTGACAAAATATCGTGGTGGATTGTACGAGGTGTTGTCAGAAAGTTGTAAGACTGGTTCTGTGATTGAGAATAGCACTACTCTCAAGGTATCACGGTGCATTGTATGAGGCTTGATTGAGTAGTCTTAAGACTGGGCCTGTGATTCAGAATTGCACTACTGACAAGATATCGCGGTGCATTGTATAAGATGTTATCGGGAAGTTTTAAGACTGGTTCTGTGATTAAGAATAGTACTTTTGACAAGGTATCGCGGTGCATTGTAAGACGTTTTATTGGAAAGTTTTAAGACTGGACCTGTGATTAAGAATTGCACTACTGACAAGATATCACGGTGCATTGTATGAGGTGTTATTGGAAAGTCTTAAGACTGGGTCTGTGATTAAGAATAGCACAACTGTCAAGGTGTCTTGGTGTATTGTATGAGGCTTGATTGGGAAGTTTTAAGACTGGACCTGTGATTAAGAATTGCACTATTGACAAGATATCGCGGTGAATTGTATGAGGTGTTGTCAGAAAGTTATAAGACTGGTTCTGTGATTAAGAATAACACTACTCTCAAGGTATCGTGGTGTATTGTATGAGGCCTGATTAGGATGTCTTAAGACTGGGCCTGTGATTAAGAATTGCACTACTGACAAAATATCGCGGTGGATTGTATGAGGTGTTGTCAGAAAGTTATAAGACTGGTTCTGTGATTAAGAATAGCAGTACTCTCAAGGTATCACGGTGCATTGTATGAGGCTTGATTAGGAAGTATTAAGACTGGTTCTGTGATTAAGAATAACACAACTGTCAAGGTGTCACGGTGCATTGTATGAGGCTTGATTGAGAAGTTTTAAGACTGGGCCTGTGATTAAGAATTGCACTACTGACAAGATATCGCGATGGATTGTATTAGGTGTTGTCAGAAAGTTATAAGACTGGTTCTATGATTAAGAATAGCCCTACTCTCAAGGTATCACGGTGCATTGTATGAGGCTTGATTAGGAAGTCTTAAGACTGGTTCTGTGATTAAGAATAACACAATTGTCAAGGTGTCGCAGTGCTTTGTATGAGGATTTATTGGGAAGTTTTAAGACTGGGCCAGTGATTAAGAATTGTGCTACTAACAAGATATCGCGGTGGATTGTATGAGGTGTTGTCAGAAAGTTATAAGATTCGTTCTGTGATTAAGAATAGCACTACTCTCAAGGTATCGCGGTGCATTGTATGAGGCTAGATTAGGAAGTCTTAAGACTGGGCCTGCGATTAAGAATTGCACGACTGACAAGATATCGCGGTGCATTGTATGAGGTGTTATTCGAAAGTTTTAAGACTGGGTCTGTGATTAAGAATTGCACTTCTGACAAGATATCGCGGTGGATTGTATGAGGTGTTGTCAGAAAGTTATAAGACTGGTTCTGTGATTTAGAATAGTACTATTCTCAAGGTATCACGGTGCATTGTATGAGGCTTGATTAGGAAGTATTAAGACTGGTTCTGTGATTAAGAACAACACAACTCTCAAGGTGTCGCGGTGCATTGTATGAGGCTTGATTAGGAAGTCTTAAGACTGGTTCTGTGATAAAGAATAACACAACTGTCAAGGTGTCGTGGTGCATTGTATGAGGCTTGATTGGGAAGTTTTAAGACTAGGCCTTTGATTAAGAATTGCACTATTGACAAGATATCGCGGTGGACTGTATGAGGTTTTGTCAGAAAGTTATAAGACTAATTCTGTGATTAAGAATAGCACTACTCTCAAGGTATCGCGGTGCATTGTATGAGGCCTGATTAGGAAGTCTTAAAACTGGGCCTGTGATTAAGAATTGCACTACTGACAAGATATCGCGATGGATTGTATGAGGTGTTGTCAGAAAGTTATAACTGGTTCTGTGATTAAGAATAGCACTACTCTCAAGGTATCACGGTGCATTGTATGAGGCTTGATTAGGAAGTCTTAAGGCTGGTTCTGTGATTAAGAATAGCACAACTGTCAAGGTATCGCGGCGCATTTTATAAGGCTTCATTGGGAAGTTTTAAGACTGGGCGTATGATTAAGAATTGCACAACTGACAAGATATCGCGGTGCATTGTCTAAGGTGCTATTTGTAAGGTGCTATGTGTAAGGTGAAAGTTTTAAGACTTTGTCTGTGATTAAGAATAGAACTGCTGTCAAGGTATCCCGGTGCATTGTATAAAGCATGGTCGGAAAGTTATAAGACTGGTTCTGTGATTAAGAATAGATCAACTGTCAAGGTGTCGCGGTGCATTTTATGAGGCTTCATTGGGAAGTTTTAAGACTGGGCCTATGATTAAGAATTGGACTACTGACAAGATATCGCGGTGCATTGTATAAAGTGTTATCGGAATGTTTTAAGACTGGGTCTGTGATTAAGAATAGAAGTTCTGTCAAGGTATCCCAGTGCGTTGTATAAAGTATGATTGGAAAGTTTTAAGAGTGGGTCTGTGATTAAGAATAGTACTTATGACAAGGTATCGCGGTGCATTGTAAGAGATATTATTGGAAAGTTTTAAGACTGGACCTTTGATTAAGAATTGCACTACTGACAAGATATCGCGGTGCATTGTATGAGGTGTATGAGGTGTTATTGGAAAGTCTTAAGACTGGGTCTGTGATTAAGAATAGACCTGCTGTTAAGGTATCGTAGTGCATTGTATAAAGTATGATTGGAAAGTTTCAAGACTGGGTCTGTGATTAAGAATAGCACTTTTAACAAGGTATTGTGGTGCTGCATTGTATGAAGTGTGATTGAAAAGTTTTAATACTCTATCTGCAATTAAAAATAGCACTACTGACAAGGTATCGCGGTGCATAGTATGCGACCCACAAACAACGTTCAATCTTCTCAATGGAATAGACCATATTCAACTCGATCGAAGGAAGCAACCACGACTTTAAGGGAAAAGATTTGACTAAATGGGTGACATTCAAGCAAATGTACAGATTTGTTTGTACAGATCTGAAACTCTGAACTCTGTTTACATCCTTACGGGAGACAAGCTTCCAGAAGTTCCATTGAATTTGGTATGTTCATTCACCTAGGGACTACTTAGAAGGAGATCTATTGCAATAGTTTGTCAGTGCTCCTATTTATAAATTACAAGCCAAGTCGAAAGAGCTTCCAAGGACACCTCAAACAATGCACATTTTTTAAGTACGTTTATACCCAGAGAAGGCTTTTAATGTTAAAATTGCTGGCATAAAAAATGGTTCCGGGGTTAATCAGGTAAGATCCCCGTCCCCGTCTATAATTTCTTGCTCAGAGCAAAGCCCCGCTTAACTTTGTTTAGTGTCTAAAGTAACTTCCTACTTTGCTACTTTTTATAGCGGAAGTTTAAAGCAGGCCATACTTAAGCCAAATGACAACTAAACAAGTATTATGTAAACATAAACAAGTTGAAGTAGAACCTCGCAAATCGGCAAAATAGTTTAAATTTAGTCCAAACATTAAAATAGCTCTATTTTAGACCAATGAGTATAGTCCATTTTTAGCCACATTATAAACCACTCAAATGAGAGGTTTCTTGAGGTACCTTAAGCCTATATAGCTGCAATTGTGGCTTATCCTGCTTAACTTGACGGATACTTCTTGTATCTATTTAAAAAATAAAGAAACAGTTCGTGGTAACCAACTGTAAGTAAGGAGTGAGCCGGCTCAATAGTAACCGAAACTCTAATTACAGAATTTTGATACCAACATGGACATCAAAAGAATCGGATTTTTATACTGATTTCAAATATATAAATTTCATCAGTTTAGTCTTACCTGTCAAAAATTACGAGCTTGAGAAAATTTGCCTTATTTTCGAATAAAGGGGGAAGCAATCCCTAAAAGTCGTAGAGTCTTAAGGAAATTCATACCATCAGGTTTCAAACCGTCAGATTTCAAACATACCACACTACTGTAGAGGTTTGAAACTCGTATCTGCAAAATTGTGGAATTTTGTATTTTTTGCCAGAAGAAAGATCACCGGTGCGTGTTTATTTGTTGTTTTGCTTGTTTTTTTTTTTGTTTTTTTAGGATAATCGTATCGACCCATTGGTCCTAGAATGTCGCGAGAGTGCTCATTTGGAAAGAAATTAAAAGTTCCAGTGCCCTTTTAAGTGACAAAACATTGTAGAGTATCTAGGCCCTCTCTCGCGCTCTTTTTTTTCCCAAAGTCATCCGATCAAAATTTTGAAATAGCCATTTTGTTCAGCATGGTCGATAAATCTAATAACTATGTCTTTGAGAATGATTTAATCGTCCACAGTCCTCGGGGAAGGACTACAAAATATGAACTTTGCCGATGTTTACTCATAGTATGGGTTATTGGGATGTATACAGGCACTTTCAGGGGGATTTTCTCTGGTGGGAGGTTGGTGGAGGGGGGTTACGTAGGATGATCTTTCCACGGAAGAATTCATGGGAGAAGTGAATTTAGTGAATTCATGGGAGAAAGATATTGGAAAAGATAGGCCTCCGTACGAAATTGTTTATGCGGTAAAGCAAAACTTTATTCTCTAAACAATATCAAACATGAAGCCGTATATTAAAGACACAAATTTTTTCCTTAGGGTGTCTCGGTCAAGGGGAATATTATGTTAAAAATATGTCCCGGGCCAAATGCGGCCCAAAGGCTTGTTTTCCCCGAACGGAAACCACATTTCCGATTGGCTTTAAAGTTACATGCAGTTATATTACAATTTAAAGTTCAAAGTTACTAAGGACCTTAATGAAGAAGAAAACCAAAATAAGGCTTTATTGATTCTTGAAATGATAAAAAGGCTCAATATTCTGCTGTGTCTCTTCTACAGTCTATCACTCAAACGGAACGAAAAAGGAACACTACTCTTCTGTGTCTCTCCTACAGTCTACCACCCGAAGGGACAAAAATTAGATTTGAGACATGGGCCCCGAAGACCAGTAATTTTTTGTGATTGGCTGGAAACCATCCAGATCAAAACGTAAGTTATTTCCTGAACAGCCCTCGTAAACTTTCTGAAAAGTAACCGTAAGTAAAAAGGCAATGCGACAAATACGCTTGATCAAATGAAATATAAAAAAAGGATTCGATCAATCCATCTGTCAATTTTATCTACCATATAACAAATTTATTTTCCAAAATGCGTAGTTCCATGGTATTAGAAATGAAACTCTCTCCTCTAAACCACAAATCAGGTCAGCAGTCTAAAATCCTTCTTTATACGTAGTTTGAAAGGCAGTTGCTTATACAATTCTTGTGGAATTAAACCTGTCTTTTAGAGATTCAAGGAACTTTGTTAAAAATTGTTCCAATTTCATTTGCAGCTAAACCCCTTACAATCCCATCGCGTCTTCGGATTTGGAATGATTATTTTAAGGATCTTAAATTGGAGTATTAGCTTGCTAATTTGTGACCCTGCGGCATGGAAGTTCCATAGTTTTGATTTTGATTCCCATCAAACGTGGGGAATGTATAAAAATAAATATCCTCGAGAATGGACGCAGAGTTTTCAGAACTGTGGATCCGGTATCTCTTCCCTACTTTGTTGAACAAGTTGATGGTCTACTATATACACCAGTCGGGATTTCAACACCAAGGAAGAAGAATCACCAAAACACCCAATGAGCTATAGAATAAAAGTAAATATGAAATTGACTGAATTATTTGTAATATTAAATTTTTTTAATATTTTGTAGAATTTGTGTAATTGTTTGAAAATATAAAATTGATAAAATGTGACTGATGGGTCTACTACTAATGCTGCCAACAACTCGACGCAACTCCCAGCCACTTAAGGCCGACAGACCCGCGCACGCTCCTCCTCAATCTATCCACAACGTCCCTTTATAAACCTTCTCTTAGAAAGTTCCCATTTCCCTTAAATCTTTCTTTATGACATCCTCCCATCCCAGACGAGGACGACCTGCTTTCCGTTTATCTCTAGTCGGTTGGCCGCAAAAACCAATCTTCAGCAATCTGTCATCCTTCATCCGCAGAACGTGCCCTAGCCATCTCAATCTTTCTTTCATTACAGCCCTAGAAAGCAGAATTGAACCACATTTTTCGTACAGCCTACAGTTTAAAATACAGCCAGTCAGACGGGTACCCAGAACAATCCGTAGGCAATTTCTCTGGAAAACATCAAGTAAATCTTCATCCGCTTTCCGGACCGCCCATGCTTCAGAGCCATATTTGACCACTGTCATCACTATACCTTCCAATCTTCTAATCTTGGCTTGAAGACATATCTTCCTATAGTTCCAAACTATTTTTAACTGTGAAAAAACACCCTGAGCCTTGGCCATGCTACTTTTAACATCTTCACTGCTCCCACCGTCTTTACTAATAATACTACCAAGGTAAGTGAAGCTGCCCACCCGATCAATCTTATCTCTTACCCAACGCCACCTTTTCATCTTTACTTATTCCTAGCCTTTGTGACTTACTCTTCTTAACATTTATTTTCAAACCTATTCGACCACCCTGAACTCGCAAAACCTCTAAAACTTCATTCATTTTGATCAAACTTTCATCTAGGATGCTCAAATCATCAGTATAATCAAAGTCCAGGAGAGTGTTTCCTCCCCATTTGATTCTCTGGTCTCCGATTGTCTTTTCTGTGTTCTTTAAGAAAAGTCCATCAAAGTGATCCATATAAAGGGGGATAGAGCACAACCCTGCTTAACTCCTGATTTATTACAAAACCAGCTGCTAACTTCATCTCCTACCTTAACCGCAGCAGGGTTATTCTCGTATAAAGCACTAATCACTTTAATGTATTTGTCTGGTATACCATACAAGATAAGACTTTTGCTAAATCTCTTCTATCAACAGAATTGAACGCCTGCTCATAATCTATAAAACTGAGGACCAAAAGTGTTTGACAACTAAGGCACTTCTCAATTATTAACCAAAGAGTGAAAATTTGGTCGATACATTCTCTACCATTTCTAAAACCGCACTGTTCTTCTCTTAAAACTGTGTCTACAGCATCTCTCAGTATCCTATTACTAAGTAATTTGCTACCTACAGAAACCAGACTAATGCCTCATTTCTTATACTGATGGGTCAGTTTCTGGTAAAAGTCCCAAACGTTCAAAACAAATAAATTTCATTATTCACCAATATCTTTTTTTCGTATCACGTGAAATGTAATGCAACATGTCTTTGTCTTGTCAATCAGAAAAATTAAATTAAGCTGTAATATCTACCGTTTTTTGTTTCAAACTTTCGTCTTAGCCGCATTTTGATTTATGTATGTATATGTTACTGTGAATGTCCGAATTTGGTGAATGTCGACATTCACCGGTGAATGTCCGAAATACCTTTTATTCTCCTTGAATTTAGTCAGCGTTCCCAGCCAACTTTTTTTTATGCAAGGTTTGATGGAGACAGGTTAGGTTAGATTTTAAACCATTTCTTATATTTTATATAACTTTATTTAACCTAACCCTACCTAACCTTAACTTTTACCATCAAAGCTTGCATAAGACAGAAGAAGTTGATTTGCAGAGCTAATTGAATCCAAGCAGGCAAAAAGAATTTCGGATGTTTACCGGTTGAATGTCCACACTAACCAGATTTCGGACATTCACATCAACATGTATATAATATACATGTAAAATTCACGAATAAAAATCTTGAACTATGCTGCAGAAAATTTCATATTGTAGGTTTAAAACACAAAGAAATAAATAAGCGTTTATAGCTAGACAAAGAACTTTATCTTGATAAGAAAATATATGATATATTCAAGAAAATGAAATTCCAAGCCACGCGGATTTATAAAATCTCTTTATTTGCTGAACAAAAAATATTTTTTAAATTCATCGAAAAATATCCTAAAGTAATATTTTGATCCAAATTTACCAAAAGTAGCATTTTCGTACTACCTGTGGCAACACTGACGTGAGTTAATGCTAATATTTCAATTTTAGTTTATTGCACGAGCCTTGAGATTTGCTAAATGAAAAGGATGCCATCCAAGGTTAATAGCGTTTTGATCCTTGCTTTGGTTATAAATTACTTGTGTTACTAATTAAATTTTCCTTCTAATTTTAATTGTCTGCTTCGCAGTAACATCACGTATTTAATTAAATTTAAATCTTTGTTATGACGAATGATCTGATAAAGCTTTCCTTTATCCTAATTGATGCTACTGACCTAGGATATTTTTAGTCGTCAGCAAAGAGGAAGGATTGAATTAAACCAAAATAAATTTGCAATAACTTATGTAAATTGACTGTTCCGGTATGGTTTACAACCACTCCTTCCACTTCCAATTTTCAACGTTCCGGAACAAGTTAAAAAATTTGAAAAACCTTCGGAGAAACGAGCTAGAATTCCGATGTTAGAATTGGGAATATACAATACAACAAACCCATCACAGAGCCATCAAATACTTCAATTTCTAATTTCAAGTATTACAATGTGTGGCTTTTCATTGTAACATTTTATACCTTAAAATATATCAATAGCAACTTAGAGATGTCCCTTGGTAACATTATGGATTGATGCTTTGCTTGCAGCACCAGGCCAAGGAGCCGATCGCTACTGCAGCAAGGTTGCTATTTGTCCCTGAAAAACGATCAAGAAACTGAAACGTCGATTGGACGTCATCTAACCATCTAACAATAATGGAGGATTTCTGGAGGATCTTTATCCTATAATTAAATAAAAAAACAAGCTTTTTTCAACTGAAAGTCAGGAGCAACATTAAAAATTAAAACGAATAGAAATCAAGCAAAATTCACTTCTCCCATGAATTCTTTCGTGGAAAGATCATCCTACGTAACCCCCTCCACCAACCTCCCACCAGAGAAAATCCCCCTGAAAGTGCCTGTATACATCCCAATAACCCATACTATGAGTAAACATCGGCAAAGTTAATATTTTGCAATCCTTCCCCGAGGAATGTGGACGATTAATTATTCTCAAAGACATAGTTATTAGATTTATCGACCATGCTGAACAAAATGGCTATTTCAAAATTTTGATCGGATGACTTTGGGAAAAAAAGAGCGCGAGAGAGGGCCTAGATACTCTACAATGTTATGTCACTTAAAAGGGCACTGGAACTTTTAATTTCTTTCCAAATGAGCACTCTCGCGACATTCAACTCGTTTCCCTACTTCCATACAACATAGAATTTCGCAAAGCCTGTAGTCTTAAAAGTTTAATTAACAATAATCTCTCTTTCTGTGCGAAACTGTTTTTAATTCGATGGAAAAAACCATCCTTTTCAGCGGAAGCTTTTGCTATCCAAATTCTTGTATATTTAGCAAAGCAGGATTTTCTTTAAAGGGTGTCAGTAATTATCAGCTATTTAAATCTTTGCTGTAAATCTGTAAGTCAAGCCATAGCGGTGAACAGTATATTAATAACTTAGGGATTGACAAAAAGTTGATACTGGCTTTTAGAAAAGATACAGAATTTATCACAAACAGAACTAAAGTAGTGAACAGGGGGAGGGGGTGATGGTTTACATGATAAAAAAAAGTGTATTTTACGCTTTCTAGCGACTATAAACAACACATAGTGGAGTTTGTATTGTGGGGGGGGGGTATACCCTGAATTTACTGGAGGGGTGACTATGTAAAATGATTTTATTTGGAAATAACCTAGGAAAATTTAATAAACTGAACTCACATTATAAATCGATGTTTTTAATTTGATTGGAAAAAGTATCTTCTGAGAGAAAACTTTTGGCTAAGCCACTATCGCAAGGATTTAGCAAAGCAGGATGTTCATGAAAAATATAAAAAATTATCCCTATTTAAATCCTTGCGGAAATACTTAAGTCATTAGAGGGTCAGTATGTTAAGAGTGGAAGGAAAGTTGACAGTTACTTTTAGGTAAGATACTGAATTTAACAAAAAACATAGTTATTTGCATTGGAAGAATTAAAGTCATAAATTGAAGGGGGAGGGTTAAATGGTAAAAAAGAGTGTATTTAACACTTTCTATCGAGTATAAACATCATATAGTGGAGTTCGTATTGTGCGGGGGGGGGGGTGTATACCCTGAATTTACTGGAGGGGTGACTATGTAAAATGATTTTATTTTGAAATAAACTAAGAAAATTTACTAAACTGAACTCAGATTATAAATCGATGTAGCCAGAGTTTCCAAGTCAATAATATCCGATGCTTTATCCATGATGTCTTAGAACTTTATGAAAGTTTAATCAGAACGCGTGTCCGTTATATACAAAATCTCAAGGGCAAATTGTGATATGGTGGGAAACCTTACCCAAATTCATGATTGGCGTAGAAAGAGACTCGTCGATCAATTCATTCCCCCACCGATTATGTAAATCAAGTTCTCAGAAATTCACTTCCCCCTCGAGTCCTAGATCAATACATCTCTTCCAATTAGTGCGCATGTGCAAACTTCGCCCTGGAGTTATTACACCTAGACGAACAACAACAAATCAATTGACCTTAACCCCATTAGACTCGATCGATAATCCTTGAATAAATTATGTTAGCTTGGCGTTAGCTTCAATTATAGATGGCAGCACGGTTTTCGTCCAGGAGTCATTAGGTCATTTCTACTCATTTAATTGTTGATAGTGGTTTTTGGTATTTTTACGCTTGGAAGATTATTTGACTTTATTTCTGCCTATTTTTGACTTAATAGAGCTTTACTTTTCTTTGAAAACTTATTCTATGGAAAAAGTTTTTTTTAATTAATACAAATACATGACACCGTCATTCAGCCAGGGGCGGCTGGTGCCCCCTCCCCCCTTACGGTTGCCCGTGGAGGATAACACAAATGTTTGTATATAAACATTTTGTGCTTATAGAAAATCTTTGACACACCCGAATAGCTTTTTTGCAAAATAAAATTTCTTAAAAAGGACTTTTTCAACCAACATTCTATAAAATTCCACAATCTAAAAAGAAAAAAAAATTAAATAGGAAATAATTTTCAAGAATTTCCTTTCGACACGCGGGATCGAACCTATGTATGTTCATTAAGCACGCGCAGCTCTTTCCTCAGCGCTATCGAAATATGACTGAAATCGTGATTCTTCTTGAAATTTGTTGTTTCTTTATTTTCGATAAAAGAATTTTAGTTGACTTTGTCACTTTTTAGCATATTCTAAAGCAGTTTTGAGGATTTGTTTACATCAATGGAAACTAGAAACCTTCTGATCAAAATTCTGCACCATTTTCAGGCCACACTAGCTTTCCATTTATAGTCGAAACGATGCACTAATTCCCTCTCGAGTTATACTCTAAACAAAATCGGTCAGGATAATAAGCTGTCAGGAATTGCTTTTGAGTGCTACAAAATTGACATTACGCTTGAAATTGAAACGGCTAATTCTAAATCTGTGTGCTGCTAAGATAAAAATCATCAAAGGAAGACTGGAAGAATTTGCCTTCTAATATTTTGGATGAAATTTGGCTCATTTGAATGAAAGGGGAAAGAAGACAACCCTTTACATCACACTCAATTCGAACAGCCAAACTGAACTAAATAATTGACTTAACTGATGCAATTATGTGTTTCCACGAAACTTTATGCTCCAGTTCTTGCTATTTAGTAATTTGGTTCCATACATGAACAAAAATACTCTACGGCAAGCGGTGTCAACTGGGGCGCTTTGTCAACAACGAACGTTGTCAACAACTGAGGCGCTGGAACCATATCGTTAGCCGTAGTAACCTATCAATAAAGTACTCAGTAGCCAACATGCATGTTGTTATGACTCTAAGTGATTGTTTCATTTCTATAGATTGCATTGGAAAAGTATCATCTTCGAAGTTGCAAGGTAGGCTCAGTAATAACCATATTCGATATACCGATGTAACCTTTGTTTTCGGTAGTGTTTTTGAAAGTGTTCTTGTTTTCTGGAAGTTACCAGTCTCAGATAATGAGAAAGCTGTCTGATCTGGGAAGCTACCTGATATTTTCTGAAATAATCAGGGAAGCTACCTGATACTTCAGCGGATCTAAAGAAAGTTCCCAATCTCAAGTAATCAATGATGGCTCTGAAGATGCTTGTTGTACATGAATTTGTCAAATATTTTCTTTTCAACTCGAATTAAATAAAAAAACAAATTTGGTTTTAACTGAAAGTAAGGAGTGGCATTAATACCTAAAATGAACAGAAATTATTCTATATATGATAGGGGTTGTCCCCTCAACGCCCCGCTCTTTACGCTAAAGTTTTTTTTATTACTTTAAAAAGTAGAGTTGTGACAAAGAGTCAAACTTTAGTGCAAAGAGCGAGGCGTTGAGGAGGGGACAGCCCCTTTCATATACGGAATGCTTTCTGTTCGTTTTAAGTTTTAATGTCACTCCTTACTTTCATTTAAAAAAAAGAACTTTTTTTTATTTAATGTTTGAACGTTTTTTAACTAATGCAGGTTCAAATTTGGCTCACCGTACATGAAAAATTTAAAAGGAATTTGCATATTAGTCTTGGCAAAGTTTTCTTGCGTGTAAAATTTCCCCTGGAAAGTTCATCTCCAGAAACTATCCTCCCAGTATAAAAGTCAAAAAACAATTTTACAAACAGAGGTTTGAAATCTAGAACATTATGCATGAGAGGAGTCACTCCGTGACTCCTCATAATAGTGACCAAAACTCTAAAAGAAAATCTTTGATAAAAATATATTACATACAACAATAGAATTGTCTTTTTTGTGGTAATTCCAAACATGGAAAGTTAATCTATTTTAAAATTACCCGACACGAGTTAAGAGCCGGTGGAAATTTAATCTGTTTTTGAAAAAGGAGAAAACCCCAAAACAGCAATGATTTGATAGACATTACACCATCAGATTCAGCATATTAGTCAGATCGCCAGATTCTGTATCTCGCTTATTTCGATTAGTACCCATGCCGGAAGGTACAAAAATATTAAGGGTGGATCCCGGGGTAGTCGACCATGCTGAAAACAAATATCGTAGGGCGCATGTTCGCTGCTGGGGCGTCTCTGAGACATGGTCGGTTTGTTCGAACTATGGCTCAAAACATCGACTAGGGTGTAGTTTTCGGGTTCTTGGGTGTCAGTACCGGATAGCAAGTGATCTTGGTATCACAACGATTCAGATAGTTTGCCCACGTTAGTCTACGCTTAGTTTTGGTCAAGTCATTTACAGTCGTGGAGCCAAATTTGAAAAAGTCATCAAATAACGATTTGTAAAAAACATTTTGGTACATGAGTTCTGACTTTTGGAAACGATATTTTTTAACATTCTGATTCCATTTATTTCGGGAATTGCGACCACCAAAGTGCGCTTCATAGTTTAATATGAGGTCAAAGTTTCAACTCGATCAACTATGATAAAAAATTTAAAACTTTTCTTGTTCATTGCTAAGTAGATGACACTGCATCGTTCTCATGGCTTTGTTATGGTTATGTTTACTGCCATCTCCCATACTGGTGCAAATTGATGGTCAAAAAGCTTAAAAAGTTAATCAACTCTATTATTTGATCCTCAAAGGTTTGTTTTTACCAGTATTTCCCTTTTTATTGTTTCGCCTCGTCTTTCAGGAATCGCCAAAAACGCCAAAGCATGCACCCTCCCCTCCTAGATTTAGAAAAATACATTTTTTGGTATATTTATTTTGAGAAAACGACAAGGAATCTTTGACACCCCCAACACTCTCTAAAAATGGCACCCCTGGTTGGAAGTAGCACTGATGGTGGATAAAAAAAAACTGAATGTAGCTATCGCATATGGAGTATCCTCCGGTCTCTCTGATTGGCCCCAAAAAATGCGTTTTGCTCCAGAAACCCGTCTGGCAACTCATGTATCGTTCGTAGTAATAACTGAATGTCCTTGGTAAGCCAATGTGCCGTTCAAACTGCACTGTATATACATGCCTCAGGCTAGTAGGCGTCAAACTGCACTGTATATTCATGCCTCAGGCTTGTAGTCGTGAAAATACACCGTATATTCATGTATTCGTGAAACCTTTATATAACTTACTACTTGTATGCTTCCCAATAACCAATACTATATGTAAACATTGAGTAGAGTTCATAACTTTCAGCCCTCCCCCAGGAGGTTAAACAGCGTGAAACCTTTATATACTTACTACTTATACAGACGTTTTTAGGGGGGATTTTTCTGGTTGAAGGGAGGGGGGGGTTATGTGAGAGGATCTTTCCATGGAGGAAGTTTTCATGGGTGAAGGGATATTTCTATGAAAGGGGCGTCGGATTTCCCAGCATTATTTAAAAAAAACGATCAGAAATTAAATAAAGAAAAACAAGTTTTCGAACTGAAAGTAAGGAGCAACATTAAAACTTAAAACGAACAGAAATTATTACATATATGATTGGGTTTGCCCCCTAGTCAATACCTCACTCTTTAAGCCAAAGATTTTTTTTACTTCCATAAGAGCTATTTATTCTAATTAACGGCCTTTGTGATTAAGGGGTCATTTTTTGTGATTAAGGGGAATTGGAACAAAATTCAAACTTTAGCGTAAAGAGTGAGGTATTAACTAGGGGGCGAACCCCCTAATATACGTATTGAAAATATATGAATATATAAATTTGTTGCGTAGGTTAATTTGTAGGTTACTTACCTTTAGTACCAGTAAAAACGTTCGTAAATAAAATTAAACAACTTTTGAGAAAGCCATTTAACCAAATAAAAGTAAAATTGATATGCAAATTTTGTTTTAATTATTCATATACGGTGAGCCAAAATCAAAACGTACATTAATTCAAAAACGTTCAAAAATGAAATTAAAAAAAACAATTTTTAAATGAAAGTAAGGAGCAATTTTAAAACTTGAAACGAACAGAAATTATTCTGTATATGAAAGGGGCTGTCCCCTCCTCAACGCCTCGTTCTTTACACTAAAGTCTTTTATTGTTTTAAAAAATAAAGTTGTGATAGAGAGTCAAACTTTAGCGTAAAGAGCGAGGCGTTGAGGAGGGCTGCTCCTTACTTTCACTTAAAAAAAACTTGTTTTTTTAATTTAACTTTTAAGGAAGAAGACAAATTGTTTATGTGCGGAAGGATTCATTAAAAGATTCTATTTAAGGAAGAAACGATTTTCAAATAGTTGTTCTTGATTCATCCTTAGGATTGAATATAAAATTTTAGTCCATAAAAAAACTAACTAAATGTACAACATATAAATAACTAAATGTACAAAGTTTCATCTTTTTAGAAAACTATTTTTAACGGTGAAAAAACACCCTGAGCCTTGCCTATTCTACTTTTAACATCTTCACTGGACCCGCTGCTTTTACCTATAATACTACCAAGGTAAGTGAAGCTGCCCATCTGATCAATCTTATCGTTACCCAATTTCACCTTTTCATCTTTACTTATTCATAGCCTTAGTGACTTACTCTTCTTAACATTTATTTTCAAACCTATTCTAGCACCCTGAATTCGCAAAACCTCAAAATTTCATTCATTTTGCTCACACTTTCATCTGGAATGCTCAAATCATCAGTATAATCAAAGTCCAGGAGAGTGTTTCTTCCCCATTTGATTCTCTGGTCTCCCATTGTCTTTTCTGTGTTCTTTAAGACAAAGTCCATCAAAGTGATCCATATAAAGGGGGATAGAACAAAGCCCTGCTTAACTCCTGATTTATTACAAAACTAGCTACTAACTTCATTTCCTACCTTAACCGCAGCAGGGTTATTCTCGTGCATAGCACTAATCACTTTAATATATTTGTCTGGTATACCATACAAGATAAGACTTTTGCTAAATCTCTTCTATCAACAGAATTGAACGCCTGCTCATAATCTATAAAACTGAGGACCAAAAGTGTTTGACAACTAAGGCACTTCTCAATTATTAACCAAAGAGTGAAAATTTGGTCGATACATCCTCAACCGTTTCTAAACCAGCACTGTTCTTCTCTTAAAACTGTGTCTACAGCACCTCTCAGTATCCTATTACTAAGTAAATTGCTACCTACAGAGACCAGACTAATGCCTCATCCCCTTTCTTATACTGATGGGTCAGTTTCTGGTAAAAGCCCCAAACGTTCAAAGCAAATAAATTTCATTATTCACCCATATCTTTTTTTCGTATCACGTGAAATGTAATGCAACATGTCTTTGTCTTGTCAATCAGAAAAATTAAATTAACCTGTAAGATCTACCATTTTTTGTTTCAAAATTTCGTTTTAGCCGCATTTTGATTTATGTATGTATATGTTACTGTGAATGTCCGAATTTGGTGAATGTCGACATTCACCGGTGAATGTCCGAAATACCTTTTATTCTCCTTGAATTTAGTCAGCGTTCCCAGACAACTTTTTAGTTTTTTGCAAGGTTTGATGGTGACAGGTTAGGTTAGATTTTAAACCATTTCTTAGATTTATAACTGTATTTAACTTAACCCTCCCTAACCTTAACTTTTACCATCAAAGCTTGCATAAGACAGAAAAAGTTAATTTGCAGAGCTAATTGAATCCAAGCAAGGAAAAGGGAATTTCGGATATTTACCGGTTGAATGTCCACACTAACCAGATTTCGGATATTCACAGCAACATGTATATATTATACATGTAAAATTCACGAATAAAATCTTGAACTATGCTGCAGAAAATTTCATATTGCAGGTTTAAAACACAAAGAAATATATAAGCCTTTACAGCTATACAAAGAACTTTATCTTGAAGAGAAAATATAGGATATATTCAAGAAAATGAAATTCCAAGCCATGCGGATTTATAAAATCTCTTTATTTTCTGAACAAAAAATATTTATGAAATTCATCGAAAAACATCCTAAAATAATATTTATATCCAAACACTGACGTGAGGTAATGCTAATATTCCCATTTTAGTTTATTGCACGAGCCTTGAGATTCGCTAAATGAAAAGGATGCCATCCAAGGTTAATAGCGTTTTGATCCTTGCTTTGGTTATAAATTACTTGTGTTACTAATTAAATTTTCCTTCTAATTTTAATGGCATGCTTCGCAGCATCATTACGTATTTAATTAAATCTATATCTTTGTTCTGACGAATTATCTGATAAAGCTTTCCTTTATCCTAAACGATGCTACTGACCTAGGATATTTTTAGTCGTCAGCAAAGAGGAAGGATTATATTAAACCAAAATAAATTTGCAATAACATATGTAAATTGACTGTTCTGGTATGGTTTACAACCACTCCTTCCACTTCCAATTTTCAACGTTCCGGAACAAGTAAAAAATTTTGAAAAATCTTCGGAGAAACGAGCTAGAATACCGATGTTAAAATTGGGAATATACAATACAACAAACCCATCACAGAGCCTTCAAATGCTTCAATTTCTCATTTCAAGTATTACAATGTGTGGCTTTTCATTGTAACATTTTATACCTTAAAATATATCAATAGCAACTTAGAGATGTCCCTTGGTAGCATTATGGATTGATGCTTTGCTTGGAGCACCAGGCCAAGTAGCCGACCACTACTGCAGCAAGGTTGCTATTTCTCCCTGTAAAACGATCAAGAAACTGAAACCTCGATTGGACGCCATCTACCCCAATAATGGAGGATTTCTGGAGGATCTTTATCCTATAATTAAATAAAAAAAAGAAAGCTTTTTTCGACTGAAAGTTAGGAGCAACATTAAAACTTAAAACGAACAGAAATTATTACGTATATGATGGGGTCTGCAACCTCGAAATACCCTGCTCTTTACGCTAAAGTTCAAATTGTGTTCCAATTCTATAAGAATGACGAAGGCCGTTAATTAGAAAAAATAGTTCTTTTGAAAGTACTAAATAAACTTTAACGTAAAGAGCGAGGTATTGACGAGGGAGCGAACATCCTTCTGTACGTAATAGTTTCTGCTCATTTTCAGTTTTAATGTTGCTCCTTACTTACAGTTGAAAAAACTTGTGTTTTTTTAAATTCCTGTTCGTTTTTTAAATAGTGCTGGGAAATCCGGCTTCAAGCAAAATTCTCTTCTCCCATGAATTCCTCCGTGGAAAGATCATGCCACGTAACCCCCTCCACCAACCTCCCCCCACCAGAGAAAATCCCCCTGAAAACGCCTGTATAAATCCCAATAACCCATACTATACGTAAACATCGGCAAACTTCATATTTTGCAGTCCTTCCCCGGGGACTGTGGACGATTAAATCATCCTCAAAGACATAGTTATTAGATGTATCGACCATGCTGAACAAAACGGCTATATCAAAATTTTGATCGGATGACTTTGGGAAAAAAAGAGCGCGAGAGAAAGCCTAGTTACTCTACTATGTTTTTGGTCACTTAAAAGGGCACTAGAACTTTTAATTTCTTTCCAAATGAGCCCTCTCGCGACATTCTAGGACCACTGGATCGATACGATCATCCTGGAAAAAAAAAAACAAGAAAAAAAACAAATAAACACGCACCCGTGATCTTTCTTCGGGCAAAAAGTACAAAATTCCCCAATTTTGCAGATACGAGTTTCAAACCTCTACAGTAGTGAGGCATGTTTGAAATCTGATGGTTTGAAACCTGATGGTATGAATTTCATTAAGACTCTACGACTCTTAGGGATTGCTTCCCCCTTTTTTCGAAAATAAGGCAAATTTTCTCAAGCTCGTAACTTTTGACAGGTAACACTAAACCTGATGAAACTTATATATTTGAAATCAGTATAAAAAATCCGATTCTTTTGATGTCCATGTTCATATAAAAATCCCGTAATTAGAGTTTCGGTTACTGAGAGTTTCGGTATTGAGCCGGCTCGCTCCTTACTTACAGTTGGTTACCACGAACTGTTTCTTTATTTTTTAAATAGAGACAAGAAGTATCCGTCAAGGTAAGCAGGATAAGCCACAATTGCAGCTATGCAGGCTCCAAAAGGGGGGCGAGGGACGAGAGAAAGAGGGTAATGAGTAGCGCTGCATTTCGTATAGCCAATTTTAGCAATTCGACGTATACTTGAATATACTCCATGGAATTCGAGTTTCCATTGATGTAAACAAATCCTCAAAACTGCTTTGGAATATGCTAAAAAGTGACAAAGTCAACTAAAATTCTTTTATCGAAAATAAAGAAACAACAAATTTCAAGAAGAATCACGATTTCAGTCACCTTTCGATAGCGGTGAGGAAAGAGCTGTCTGTGCTTAATGAACATACATAGGTTCGATCCCGGGTGTCGAAAGGAAATTCTTCAACTTTATTTCCCATTTAATTTTTTTTTTCTTTTTAGATTGTGGAATTTTATAGAATGTTTGTTGAAAAAGTCCTTTTTAAGAAATTTTATTTTGCAAAAATGTTATTCGGATGTGTCAAAGTTTTTATATAAGCACAAAATTTTTATATACAAACATTTGTGTTATTCTCCATGGGCACCCGTAAGGGGGGGGGGGGAGGGGCACCAGCCCCCCCCCCTGGCTGAATGACGGTGTCATGTATTTTTATTAATTAAAAAAACTTTTTCCATTGAATAAGTTTTCAAAGAAAAGTAAAGCTCTATTAAGTCAAAAATAGGCAGAAATAAAGTCAAATAATCTTCAACTACCACAAGCCACTATCAACAATTAAATGAAACTCAAAACGAGCAGAAATTATCATAAATAGCCGAGTCAAATTCAAAACAAGCAAAAATTGACATTACTAGGGCTGACAACCCCCATGCCTTCTCAAGACCAGAACATAACTTAGGCTTTACTGGAAAAAAATGACTGTGGATTGTCAGTTTGATATACCTATAAACTCAAAACCAAGTGCCGATTAGACCAGGTAACACCCCCCCCCCTCTAAAATTCAACCTATGGGCGCCTTAAAAAAAATTCCAAGGAGGGGCAAGGCGTGCATAATTACGAAATTTTTTCTTATTGACGTTTAAAGAAAAATATTAGGGTTTTATGTTTGTTTTTTATATATTAAACAGTTCATGGCAACGAACTCTAAGGGTAGAGTGACTCCTCATAATTGTGACCAAAACTCTAAAAGAAAATCTTTGATAAAAATACATTACATACAACAATTGAATTGCCTTTTTGTGGTAATTCCAAACATGTAAAATTAATCTATTTTAAAATTACCCGACACAAGTTAAGAGCCGGTGGAAATTTAATCTGTTTTTGAAACAGGGGAAAACCCAAAAACAGCAATGATTTGATAGAAATTACACCATCAGATTCAGCATATTAGTCAGAGCGCCAGATTCTGTATCTCGCTTATTTCGATTAGTACCCATGCAGGAAGGTACAAAATTGTTAAGGGTGGATCCCGGGGTAGTCGACCATGCTGAAAATAAATATAGGGCACATGTTCGCTGCTGGGGCGTCTCTGAGATATAGGCCAAAAACACCAAATTTGGCCAATAATGGGGTTCGACGATTCTAAATTTTTTTTTACAGATAAGATTGGTCAAATCCAGCGTACTCTTACATCAATCGAAAGAAGAGAATTGCGGCTACACGAATATGGTTTTTTGTGTGTAAAAATAAAAAAATGGTACACTTTTTATAGGAGTTTAAAAAAATTCAGATTTTTGTCAACAAATTTCTAACAGAAAAGCTAAAAACTCGAAATGTTTTCAAGTTAAAGTAATTTTTTATATTAAAAAAGAAAGCCTTCTTAATTTTAAACACATTGAGCTAAGAGAAAAAGTTTAAATTTTTGTGTCTGAGGGGCCTGCAACTTTTTTAGCGACTGTACCCTATATTGGGAATTTTGTTTAGTAAGCTGCTACCTGGCGGGACGTTTTTTTTTTTAATCACATGACAGCAGGTAGAATTCATCATCCCTGGACAGACAAAAAGTCATGGACCCTGAAGAGATGATGTTATACTGTCAAAGTAAATGTAAACACTAGCTAATTAATGTTATTTAGGCAGATAAACATTTAATTTACGGGACATGATCGGTTTGTTAGAACTATGGCTCAAAACATCGACTAGGGTGTAGTTTTCGGGTTCTTGGGTGTCAGTACCGGATAGCAAGTGATCTTGGTATCACGAAGATTCAGATAGTTTGCCCACGTTACTCTACGCCTAATTTTGGTCAAGTCATTTATAGTCGTGGAGCCAAATTTGAAAAAGTTGTCAAATAACGATTTGTAAAAAACATCTTGGTACATGAGTTCTGAGTTTTGGAAACGATATTTTTTAACATGCTGATTCCATTTATTTCGGGAATTGCGACCACCAAAGTGCGCTTCATAGTTTAATATGAGATCAAAGTTTCAACTCGATCATCTATGGTAAAAAATTTAAAACTTATCTTGTTCATTGCTAAGTAGATGACACTGCATCGTTTTCATGGCTTTGTTATGGTTGTGTTTACTGCCATCTGCCATACTGGTGCAAATTGATGGTCAAAAAGCTTAAAAAGTTAATCAACTCTATTATTTGATCCTCAAAGGTTTGTTTTTACCAGTATTTCCCTTTTTATTGTTTCGCCTCGTCTTTCAGGAATCACCAAAAACGCCAAAGCATGCCCCCTCCCTTTCTAGATTTTGAAAAATACATTTTTTGGTATATTTATTTTCAGAAAATGACAAGGAATCTTTGACACCCCCAACACTCTCGAAAAATAGCACCCCTGGTTTGAGGTAGCACCGATGGTGAATAAAAAAAAAAAAACTGAATGTAGCTATCGTATATTGAGTAGCTTCCGCTCTCTCTGATTGGCCCCAAAAATGGGTGTTGCCTCAGAAACCCGTCTGGTAACTCATGTATCGTTCATAGTAATAGCTGACTGTCCTTGGTAAGTCAATGTACCGGTTAAACTGCACTGTATATACATGCCTCAGGCTTGTAGGCGTCAAACTGCACTGTATATTCATGCCTCAGGCTTGTAGTTGTGAAACTGCACTGTATATTCATGCCTCAGGCTTGTAGTCGTGAAAATACACTGTATATTCATGTATTCGTGAAACCTTTATATAACTTACTACTTGTATACTTCCCAATAACCAATACTATATGTAAACATTGGGAAAGTTCATAACTTTCAGCCCTCCGCCCGGGGACTTTGGGGGACTACGTCATCCTAAAAGACATATTTATTATACTCTCGACCTTACTGAACAAAATGGCTTTCTCAAAATTTTGATCGGGTGACTTTGAAAACAAAGTGAGCGTGGGAGGGGGCCTAGTTGCTCTCCAGTTTTTGGTCCCTTAAAAAGGGCACTAGAAATTTTAATTTCCGTTAAAATGAACCCTCCTACGATATTCTAGGACCACCTGGTCGATACGATCACCCCTTGGAAAGAAAAACAAATCTTTCTTCTGGCAAAAATAGAAAATTCCACATTTTTGTAGATAGGACCTTGAAACCTCCATAGTAGGGTTCTCGGATACACTGAACCTGATGGTGGGATTTCTATATGATGGTTCTATATGATGAGTAAGATTAAACTTGATGAAACTTATATATTTGAAATCAGCATTAAAATTTGATTCTTTTGATGTATCTGGTGGTATCAAAATTCCGATTTTTAGAGTTTCGCTTACTATTGAGCCGGGTCACTCCTTACTCACAGTTCGTTACCACGAACTGTTTGATGAGCCATACAAATTTGAGCAAGGGTTTCAATAATAAAGTGAACTAAGAGAAAATAAAAAGTAAATAAAAACTGAGAGCTGCACCTTCTACAAAATAAAAGGTAAGAGTACATTTTGGTACATGTACAAACCAGGTAAAGTCAAAACCAGTTAAGCTTGTAATTCCAAAATTTCAGAATGTAGAGGCATTCTTAATATAAGGCTGACATGACTTTGCTAGATGTTAAATATTTACCAGCGGAAACATAATCCCCCCAGCTGAGTAGTGTCTTATATAAAGGTTTCACGATTACAAGAATATACAGTGCAGTTTGACGTGCACATTGCAAAAAGCTACCATTCCTTTTATATTATATACCTATAAAGTGATCAAACACGTTTTGAAGGTATAATTGGGATTGTAAAACGCAGCCAGACGGGTTTTTGAGACACTTTCATCATAACGTGTTTTTTTTTAACCAAAAACTAGAAATTGTCAAATTGCGTATTTAGGAATGATTTCCTAGGAAAAGCTGTCTGTCACCCATGTATTATCCACTGTTCCATTTCTTTGAAGTATGTACTATCAGACTGGTTTCTGATTTTTTGGACAATTGTCTTTAGTCAAGACTAGTTTGTTAGGAATGTGTCGCTAGATAGCATCTGTGAATTGGATCGTATTAAGACAGAGAAAAAAAGGGTATAGCATTTGCGAATTGGACTATTCGAACAATATTAATTGAATAATAGGGAAAAAAACAGAGCTAGATAGCCTTTGTGACTTTGATCGTATGAAGGTGGAGAAAAATGGGTGAAACTGATTATTGGACAATTGCCTTTAGTCAAGACTAGTTTGTTAGGAATGTTTCGCTGATAAAGCTAACTCTAATTGCAAAAAAAGGGTATACCATTTGCGAATTGGACTATACGAACGATATTAATTGAATAATAGGGAAAAAACAGAGCTAGATAGCACTTACGAATTGGATCGCATGAAGGTGGAGACAAAAGAGTTAAACTGATTATTGGACAATTGCCTTTAGTCAAGACTAGTTTATTAGGAATGTGTCACTGCTAAAGCTAACTCTAATTGCAAAAAAAAGGTTATAGCATTTGCAATTTAGTGATTATCAGTTAAGATAACCCCTCGGGGTTGTTAACTCATAGCTTATTTATTATAAATTTGGAACAATATTAATCTATGGAAATGGTTAACGATGATAAAATGATCTTATGACTTGACCTAGCTGTACTTCTTCGATGTGTTCTGTATAATACACAAGCGGTGTTTGAAAAGTGTTGTCAATTTAAAATAGAGTTTAACGTTATAGTATACTAAAATGTTGATACTAAGAAAGATGTAGATGGCAAGAAAAGAATTTTAATAACGAAATTCAGAACAAACCTTATAAATCCTTGCAAATCAAGTAGTAAGGTGTATGTGAGTACGAACTATCAAGGATCATAAGCACCAACGACCCTAACCACCAGAGACCTTAACCCCCCAAAGGCCCCCTATCCCCACACTCGAAGGGTGCCTTCTCCCCTCCAACTTTTTGGCCCCTACTCCCCATTTTAGTTTTTGTTTTTGAAGTTTTTTTTTCTTTTTTTTATTATTTTTTTTAGCGTTATATATTTTTTTAACTTTTTCTTACATGTCTTCGAATGAGATGAAATATACTTAACACAAAAAAAATCACAGTTAATATTTTCCAAACTCAAAATGAGAATGGTATAGACATGTTAGTCATGACCTTTACTATTAGAAAAATAATGTTTGTAGTAGAACTTTTTTTTATTGAACTGAAAAATTTTTCTTGGAATTAGAAATTATTCAACTTTTTTTTACGTATGTTGAAGTGGCGTAAAACATTTTTTTGGCTCTACCAACTGTACTATACGCATGCTCGAAGGAACGACACAATTTCCCCGCTGATACTAATCGATGGATTAGTAACGATGCGTTTTTTATTATATGCAACAAATACATATTTTTACACAATGGAACGATAAACACATAAAGTGAAGATGTGGAATGTGAAGTGAAATGTGAAATGTGAAGATGAAAGTGAAAAGTGAAGATGGAGCATTTTAATAAAGTGTGTTCACATGACAATGTTATTGTAGCATTGAATGCCGACAAGGAGAAGTATTTAAACTATGAAACAAAGTGGTAGCACTATTGGAAATGTATGCATGCATTGTCATGACAGTAAGGAATTAAATTTCTTTGGAGTACCGAAAAAGTTCAACTCTTATGTTGGTGGATATGCAAGTTTGAGATCTTCAGAGATTATTACACTCAACGAGAATGCCAACATAAAAATAATCGTTGATGATAGAGGACAACTCCTTGCTACTGTTGCAGGTAACACATTACCTACTGATACATCCTATCGTCAGCTTTCGGGTATTAGCAATCAACGGAAGATAAAAAAAAGAAAGGCCTTCTCTTCTACTATAATAATAAACCATATCTTGTCTACGTGCCGAAACAGTTGCCTTTGTAAAAATAATGTGATAATAGACAGTGAATTTGCCAGAAGAATAAAAAGGGCATTAGCAGAAAATATTACTATTGAATACAAAGATAGATCGGTGAAAACAAAGCATCAGCAAACGTTACTTCCATTGATCAAACAGGTAATGAACAAAATAATACCAAAGACGAAAGGCCTATTGAGCCTGTTAATGACACACTATTAAAAATTGTGCATGACTCAAAATGGAATAATAATTATTCTACTGATTACGAACTAAGAGAAGACAATAGCTACAATATCAAGAGAGAACATGGTGAATTATTTTATGGAACAGATTCAAAATGTCCAAAGCTGATTATTGATATTAATAATGTATCATAATATATTTTTGTATTAATATTCTGCATAGCATTATTTCATTAAAAATATATTATGCATTACATTGTTATTTGTTCATTATTTTTAGAGTATGCTAGCATATAAACGTTTAGAATGTCTATTAAAACATCGGGGATGTAAGAAAAGGAATTTGCATACATCTATTATCACACACATGGGATAACATTGACAAAATCTAAGTTTCAGAATGAATAAATTCATTATTAACCTCAGTTGTTGGATATGTCATTATAAAAAAATTGTAAGTAAGTAAGTAACAAAATCTTTCTTGAATTCATCTCTTGAATACACAATACAGAAATTAAATCGGGAAATTATGAAAAAAATTGAACAAATTCCTTATTAACATTCTTTATCGATTGAATTTGCTTCCATCAATATCCTTTGTCAGATACATCGAATAAAATTGACAAAATGTAAATATCAGAGTGAATAAATACTTTATCAACATCCTTTATCGGATATGTCGGATAAAATTGATAAAATCTAAGTATCAGAGTGATTAAAATCTAAGTATCAGAGTGATTAAATTCCAAATCAACATCCCTTTCTCGGATACATGGCATAAAATTTACTAAATCTAAGTATCAGAGTGAATAAATGCTTTATCAACATCATTTGTCGGGTATATCGGATAAAATTGACAAAATCTAAGTATCAGATTGATTAAATTCTATATCAACATCCATTTCTTGAATACATGGGATAAAATTGACAAAGGCTAAGTGTCAGAGTGAATAATTCTTTTATTAGCATCTTTTGTCAGATATAACGAATATAGTTGACAAAATCTGAGTATCAGAGTGAATAAATGCTATATAAGCATCCTTTGTCGGATATGTTGGATAAAATTGACAAAATCTAAGTGTCAGAGTTAATAATTTTTTTTATCAACACCTTTTGTCAGATACATCAAATATAATTGACTAAATAAAAGTATCAGAGTGAATAAATGTATTATCAACATCATTTGTCGGGTATATCGGATAAAATTGACAAAATCTAAGCGTCAGCTTGATTAAAATCTACATTAACATCCATTTTTTAAATATATAATATAAAATTGACTAAATCTAAGTGCCAGAATGAACAATTTTTTTTATCAATACATTTGGTAAGATACAAAAAAAATACTTGAAATAATCTAAGTTCTAGATTAATTAAATGCTATATAAGGATCCTTTGTCGGATATTCTGGATAAAATTGACAAAAGCTAAGTGTCAGAGTGAATAAATTTCTTATCAACATCTTTTGTCAAATACATCAAATATAATTGACAAAATCTAAATATAAGAGTGAATAAATACTTTATCAGCATCCTTTGTCAGATATGTCGGATAAAATCTAAGTATCAGAGTGATTAAATTCTATATCAACAACCCTTTCTCGGATACATGGGATTAAATTGACAAAATCTAAGTATCAGAGTGAATAATTTTTTTTTATCAACATCTTTTGTCAGATACAACGAATATAATTGACAAAATCTAAATATCAGATTGTTTAAATTCTATATCAGCATCCTTTGTTGGATATGCTGAATAAAATTGACAAAGGCTAAGTGTCAGAGGGAATAATTTTTTTTTATCAACATCGTTTGTCAAATACATCAAATATAATTGACAAAATCTTAGTATCAGAGTGATTAAATGCTTTTATAGCATCGTTTTTCGGATATATTGGATAAAATCTAAGTATTAGAGTGATTAAATTATATATCAACATCTTTTGTCAGATACAACGAATATAATTGAGAAAATCTAAATATCAGATTGAATAAATACTTTATCAACATCCTTTATCGGATATGTCGTATGAAATTGACAAAATTTAAATATCAGAGTGAATAAATGCTTTATCAACATCCTTTAAATACACTATCAACATCATTTGTCGGCTATATCAGATAAAACTGATAAAATCTAAGTATCAGATTGATTAAATTCTATATCAACATCCCTTTCTCGAATACATGGGATAAAATTGACAAAATCTAAGTGTTGGAGTGAATAATTGTTTTTTATCAACATCTTTTGTCAGATACAACGAATATCAAAATCTAATTATCAGATTGATTAAATTCTATATCAGCATCCTTTGTCGGATATGATGGATAAAATTGACAAAAGCTAAGTGTCAGAGTGAATGATTTTTTTTTATCAACATTTTTTGTCAAAGACATCAAATATAATTGACAAATTATAAGTATCAGAGTGATCAAATGCTTTATCAGCATCGTTTGTCGGATATCTCGGATAAAATCTAAGTATCAGAGTGATTAAATTCTATATAAACATCTATTGTCAGATACAACGAATATAATTGAGAAAATCTAAATATCAGATTGAATAAATACTTTATCAACATCCTTTATCGGATATGTCGTATAAAACTGACAAAATCTAAGTATCAGAGGGAATAAATGCTTTATCAACATCCTTTAAATGCATTATCAACATCATTTGTTGGCTATATCGGATAAAACTGACAAAATCTAAGTATCAGATTGATTAAATTCTATATCAACATCCCTTTCTCGAATACATGGGATAAAATTGACAAAATCTAAGTGTTGGAGTGAATATTTTTTTTTATCAGCATCCTTTGTCAGATACATCCAATAAGATTTGACAAAATATAAATATCAGAGTGAATAAATACTTTAACACCATTCCTTATTGAATAGGTCAGATGCAATTGACAAAATCCTAGTGTCAGAGTGACTAAATTCTATACCAACATCCTCATCTCGGATACATATGATAAAATTGAAAAAATCTAAGTGTTAGAGTGAATAAATTTTTTTTTATCAACATCCTTTGGCAGATACATTGGATAAAATTAACAAAATCTAAGTGTCAGAGTATGAATAAATACTTTATCAGCATCCTTTGTTGGATATGTTGAATAAAATTGACAAAATCTAAGTATGGGAGTGATTAAATTCTTTATCAGCATCTTTTGTCGGATACGTCAGATAAAATTGACAGAATCTAAGTGTTAGAGTGAATAAATTTTCTTTTCATCAATATTCTCTGTCAGATACATCGGATAGAATTGACAAAATCTAAGTATCAGATTGAATAAATGCTTTATCAACATCATTTGTCGAATATGTTACATAAAATTGACAAAATCTAAGTACCAGAGTGAATAAATTCATTATCAACATCCTTTGTCGGGTATATTAGATAAAATTGACAAAATCTAAGTATCAGATTGAAGAAATGCTTTATCAATAGCCCTTTCTCGGATACATGGGATAAAATTGACAAAATCTAAATACCAGAGTGAATAAATTCATTATCAACATCCTTTGTCAGATATGTCCGATAAAATTGACAAAATCTAAGTATCAGAGTGATTAAATTCCATATCAACATCTGTTTCTCTGATACATGGGATAAAATTGACTAAATCTAAGTATCAGAGTGAATAAATGCTTTATCAACATCCTGTATTTGCGTTATCAACATCATTTGTCGGGTATATCGGATAAAATTCACAAATCTAAGCATCAGATTGATTAAATTCTACATCAACATCCTTTGTCAGATATGTCGGACAAAATTGACAGAATCTAAGTATCAGAGTTATTAAATTCTATAACAACATCCCTTTCTCGGATACATGGGATAAAATTGACAAAAATCTAAGTATCAGAATGAATAAATTCATTATCAACATCCTTTGTCGGATATGTTAGATAAAACTGACAGAATATAAGTATCAGAGCGATTAGACTCCATATCAACATCCCTTTCTCGGATACATGGGATAAAATTGACAAAATCTAAGTATCAGAGAGAATAAATGCTTTATCAACATCCTTTAAATGCATTATTAACATCATTTGTCGGCTATATCAGATAAAATTGACAAAATCTAAGTAACAGATTGATTAAATTCTATATCAACATCCCTTTATCGAATACATGGGATAAACTTGACAGAATCTAAGTATCAGAGTTACTAATTTCTATACCAACATCCCTTTCTCAGATACATGAGATAAAATTGACAAAATCTAAGTATAATAGTGAATAAATGCTTTATCAATATCCCTTAAATGCATTATCAACATCACATGTCAGATACATCGGATAAAATTGACAAAATCTAATTACCAAAAAGAATAAATTTGTTTTCAAAGTTTTTTATCGGATACATCAGATAAGAGTCATAAAATCCAAGCTCTATTCATTTTGACTTCATGCGTCGTTACGTTGAATTTAGGTTAGACTGGTTATAGATGATAGCACACCCGCTCAGCCAGAGAGTCATAGTGACAGATATATTTAAAAAATTGTGTAAATTTAGGTTTACTTAGAATGGTAATGACTTTATCATGTGCACACACTTTCTTCGAATAATTCATTTCCACTTTTTTTTTTTAAATATGGTATCGGTGTCTACCACTCCAATGGGAAAAAATTAGTGATTTAATACGCGCAATAAACTAGATAGTCTCAATAACCTACCATGGAGTACCACTGGGAAAGCAGCTTGGAAATATCAAAACCATAGGTTAGGTTAGCTTATGTGCGCACACGTAAGCTAACCTAACCTAACATATGGTTTTGATATTTCCGATCCCATTTATCTGAATTTTATTCCATGTATCTGAGAAAGGGATGTTCACATAGAATTTAATAACACTGATGCATGGATTTTTTCAAGTTTATCCCATTTATTTAAAAAGCGTGTGTTGACGTAGAACTTAAACAGACTCATGCCCAGATTTTGTTACTTTAATCTGATATTGTCGACAAATGATGTTGATAATGCAGTGAAAAGATGTTGATAAAGCATTTCTTCTCTGTGATACATAGGTTTTGTCAATTTTATCCCATGTAGCCGAGAAAGGGATGTTGATATGGAATTTAATCACTCTGATACTTAGATTCTGTCAGTTTTATCCGACATATCCGACAAAGGATGTTGATAATGAATTTATTCACTCTGATACTTAGATTTTTTCGATTTAATCCAATTTATCCGAGAAAGGGATATTGATATAGAATTTAATAACTCTGATACTTAGATTCTGTCAATTTTATCCGACATATCCGACAAAGGATGTTGAGATAGAATTTAATCAATCTGATACTTAGATTTTGTGAATTTTATCCGATATAGCCGACAAATGATGTTGATAATGCATTTAAAGGATGTTAATAAAGCATTTATTCACTCTGATACTTAGATTTTGTCAATTTTATCCCATGTATCCGAGAAAGGGATGTTGATATGGAATTTAATCACTCTGATACTTAGATTCTGTCACTTTAATCTGACATATCCGACAAAGGATGTTGATAATGAATTTATTCAATCTGGTACTTAGATTTTATCAATTTTATCCCCTGTATCCGAGAAAAGGATGTTGATAAAGTATTTATTCAATCTGATACTTATATTTTGTCAATTTATATCCGATATACCCAACAAAGGATGTTGATAATGAATATATTCACTCTGGTACTTAGATTTCGTCAATTTTATCGGATATACCCGACAAATGATGTTGATAATGAATTTATTCACTCTGGTACTTAGGTTTTGTCAATTTTATCCGACATATCCGACAAATGATGTTGATAAAACATTTATTCAATCTGATACTTAGATTTTGTCAATTTTATCCGATGTATCTTTCAGAGGATGTTGATGAAAAAAAATTATTCACTCTAACACATAGATTTTGTCAATTTTATCCGACATATCCGACAAAGGATGCTGATAAAGCATTTATTCACACTGATACTTAGATTTTGTCAATTTTATTAAACATATCTGACAAAGGATGACGATAAAGTATTTATTCAAACTCTTACACTTAGATTTTGTTAATTTTATCCAATGGATCTGGCGAAGGATGTTGATAAAAAAAAATTTATTCACTCTAACACTTAGATGTTGTTAATATTATCCTATGTATCTGAGAAAAGGATTTTGGCGTAGAATTTAATCACTCTGATACTGAGATTTCTTCAATTTTATCTGACTTATCGAACGACAGATGTCGTTAAGGCAATTATTCAGTCTGATATTTAGATTTTGTCAAATTTTATTCGATATATCTGACAAAGGATGTTGTTAAAAAAAATTTATTCACTCCAACACTTAGATTTTGTCAATTTTATCCCATGTATTCGAGAAAGGGATGTTGATATAGAATTTGATCAATCTGATACTTATATTTTGTCAGTTTTATCTGATATAGCCAACAAATGATGTTGATTATGCATTTAAAGGATGCTGATAAAGCATTTATTCACTCTGATACTTAGATTTTGTTAATTTTATCCGAAGTATCCAGGAAACGGATATTGATATAGAATTTAATCACTTTGATACTTAGATTTAATCTGAAATATCCGACAAAGGATGCTGATAAAGCATTTATTCACTCTGATACTTAGATTTTGTCAATTATATTTGAGGTATTTGGCAAAAGATGTTGATAAAAAAATTTATTCACTCTGACACTTAGCTTTTGTCAATTTTATCCAGCATATCCAACAAAAGATGCTAATATAGAATTCAATCAATTTGACATTTAAATTTTGTCAATTATATTCGTTTTATCTGACAAAAGGTCTTGATAAAAAAAATTATTCACTAAGATACTTAGATGTTGTCAATTTTATCCCATGTATCCGAGAAATTTAGAATCTAATCACTCTGATACTTAGATTTTATCTGAGATATCCGACAAAGGATGCTGATAAAGCATTTAATCGGTCTGATACTTAGATTTTGTCAATTATATTTGATGTATTTGACAAAAAATGTTGATAAAAAAAATTTATTCACTCTGACACTTAGCTTTTGTCAATTTTATGCAGCATTTCTGACAAAGGATGCTGATATAGAATTTAATCAATCTGATATTTAGATTTTGTCAATTACATTCGTTTAATCTGACAAAAGATATTGATAAAAAAAATTCACTCTGATACTTAAATTTTGTCAATTTTTTCCCATGTATCCAAGAAATAGTTGTTGACATAGAATTTAATCACTCTGATACTTAGATTTTATCCGAGATATCCGACAGAGGATGCTGATAAAGCATTTAATCACTCTGATACTTACATTTTGTCAATTATATTTCATGTATTTGACAAAAGATGTTGATAAAAAAAATTTATTCACTCTGACAATTAGCTTTTGTCAATTTTATCCAGCATATCCGACAAAGGATGCTGATATAGAATTTAATAAATCTGATATTTAGATTTTTTCAATTATATTCGTTGTATCTGACAAAATATGTTGATAAAAAAAAAATTATTCACTCTGACACTTAGCTTTTGTCAGTTTCATCCCATGTATTCGAGAAATGGATGTTGATATAGAATTTAATGAATCTGATACTTAGATTTTGTCAGTTTTATCCGATATAACCGACAAATGATGTTGATAATGCATTAATTCACTCTGATACTTAGATTTTGTCAATTATATTTGATGTATCTGACAAAAGGTGTTGATTAACTAAAAAAAAATTATTCACTCTGACACTTAGGTTTTGTCAATTTTATCCAACATATCCGACAAAGGATGCTGATATAGCATTAATTCACTCTGGTACTTAGATTTTATCAACTATATTCGTTGTATCTGACAAAAGATGTTAATGAAAAATAATTATTCACTCTGACGCTTAGCTTTTGTCAATTTTATCCCATGTATTCGAGAAATGGATGTTGATATAGAATTAAATCAACCTGATACTTAGATTTTGTCAATTTTATCCGATGTACTCGACAACTGATGTTGATAAAGCATTTATTCTCTCTGATACTTATATTTAGTAAATTTTATCCCATGTATCCGAGAAAGGGATGTTTGTATGGAATTTAGTCACTCTGATACTTATATTTTAATCACTCTGATACTTAGATTTTGTCAATTTTGTCCGACATATCCGATAAAGGATGTTGATAAAGTATTTATTCACTCTGATATTTACATTTTGTCAATTTTATTCAAAGTATCTGACAAAGGATGTTGATGGAAGCGAATTCAATCGATAAAGAATGTTAATAAAGAATTTATTCAATTTTTTTCATAATTTCCTGAATTAAGATTGTGTATCCAAGAGGTGAATTCAAGAAAGAGTTTGTTACTTACTTACTTACAATTTTTTATAATGATATATCCAACAACTGATGTTAATAATGAATTTAATCATTCTGATACCTAGATTTTGTCAATGTTATCCCATGTGTCTGACAATAGATGTATGCAAATTCCTTTTCTTACATCCCCGATGATTTAATGGACATTCTAACAGTTCGATATGCTAGCTTACTCTAACAATAATGAACACACAACAATGTAATGCATAATATATTTTTAATGAAAAAATGCTATGTAGAATTTTAATACAAAAATCTATTATGATACATTATTAATATCAATGATCAACTTTGGGCATTTCGAATCTGTTCCATAGAATAGTTCACCATGTTCTCTCTTGATATTGTAGTTATTGTCTTCTCTTAGTTCCTAATCAGTAGAATAATCATTTTTCCATTTTGATTCATACACAATTTTTACTGGTGTGTCATCGACAGGCTCAATATGCTTTTCGTTTTTGGTATTATTTGGTTCATCGACTGTTTGATCAATGGTAGTAACGTTTCCTGGTACTTTGTTTTTCACCGATTCATCTTTATATTCCATAGTGTAATTTTCTGCCAATGCCCTTTTTATTTTTCTGGCAATTTCACTGTCTATTATCACATTATTTTCACACAGGTAACAGTTTCGGTACGTAGACAAGATATGGTTTATGATATTAGTCGAAGAAGAGTAGGCTTTTCTTTTTTTTTATCTTCCGTTGAATGCTAATACCCGAAAGCTGACGATAGGATGTATCAGTAGGTAATGTGGTACCTGCAAGAGTGGCAAGGAGTTGTCCTCTATCATCAACGATTATTTTTATGTTTGCATTCTCTTTGAGTGCAATCATCTCTGGAGATCTCAATCTTGCATATCCACCAACATAAGAGATGAATTTTTTCGGTACTCCAAAGAAATTCAATTCCTTACTGTCATAACAATGCATGCATACATTTCCAATAGTGCTACCACTTGTACTTGTTTCATAGTTTAAATAATTCCCCTTGTCGGAATTCAATACCACAATAACATTATCATATGAGCACTCTTTATTAAAGTACTCAATCATCACTTTTTTTTAAAGATAAGACTTATGTGTTTGTCGTTGCACTGCGTAAAAAAAACTGATTTAATACATGCAATAAACTAGATAGTGTCGATAACCCGCCATAAAGTACCAGTGGGAAAGCCGCATCGTGTCTCTGAGCAAGCATAGAGTACAATTGTTAGAGCCGTAAGCATATTTTATGTCATTTTAAGATACGTAAAAAGAAAAAAAGTTGAATAATTTCGAAGTCCAAAAAAAAAAAATTTAGTCCAATAAAAATAGTGCTACTACAAACATTATTTTTCTAATAGTAAAGGTCATGACTAACATGTCTATACCATTCTAATTTTGAGTTTGGAAAATATTAAATGTGATTTTTTTTGTTTTAAGTGTTTCATCTCATTCGAAAAAATGTAAAAAAAAAGTTGAAAAAAATATATCATGTTAAAAAAAATAATAAAAAAATTTAAAAAATCTTCAAAAAAAATGAAGGAGGGGACCAAAAAGTTGGAGGGGAGGGGGCGCCCTTCGAGTTTGGGGATAGGGGACCTTTGGGGGGTTGAGGTCTCTGGTGGTTAGGGTCGTTGGTGCTTATGATCCTTGATGGTTCGTACTCACATACACCATACTACTTGATTTGCAAGGATTTCTAAGGTTTGTTCTGAATTTCATTATTAAAATTCTTTTATTGCTATCTACATCTCTCTTAGTATCAACTTTTTAGTAGACTATAACGTTAAACTCTATTTTAAATTGACAACACTGTTCAAACACCACTTGTGTATTATACGGAACACATCGAAGAAGTAAAGCTAGGTCAATTCATAAGACCATTTTATAATCGTTAACCATTTCCATACATCAATATTGTTCCAAATTTATAATAACTGAGCTATGAGTTAACAACCCCGAGGGGTTACCTTAACTGATAATCACCAATTCGCAAATGCTATACCCTTTCTTTTGCAATTAGAGTTAGCTTTAGCAGCGACACATTCCTAACAAACTAGTCTTGACTAAATGCAATTGTCCAATAATGAGTTTAACCCTTTTTTCTCCAGCTTCATACGATCTGATTCGCAAATGCTATCTAGCTCTTTTTTTTCCTATTATTCAATTAATATCGTTTGTATAGTCCAATTCGCAAATGGTATACCCATTTTTTGCAATTAGAGTTAGCTTTAGAAGCGACACATTCCTGACAAACTAGTCTTGACTAAAGGCAATTGTCCAATATTCAGTTTAATCCTTTTTTCTCCACCTTCATACGATCCTATTCGCAAATGCTATCCAGCTCTGTTTTTTCCCTATTATTCAATTAACATCGTTCGTATAATCCAATTCGCAAATTCTATACCCTTTTTTTCTCTACCTTCATACGATCCAATTCACAAATGCTATCTAGCGACACATTCCTAACAAACTAGTCTTGACTAAAGGCAATTGTCCAAAAAATCAGAAACCAGTCTGATAGCAAATACTTCAAAGAAATGGAACAGTGGATAATGCATGGGTTATAGACAGCTTTTCCTACAAAATCAATCCTAAACACGCATTTTGATAATTTCTAGTTTTTGATTAAAAAATAAAGAAATAAAAAAAATAAAAAAAAAAACATGTTATGATGAAAGTGCCTCAAAAACCCGTCTGGTTGTGTTATACAATCTCAATTATACTTTCAAAACGTGTTTGATCACTTTATAGGTATATAATATAAAAGGATTGGTCGCTTTTTGCAATGTGCTCGTCAAACTGCACTGTATATTCATGTAATCGTGAAACCTTTATATAAAACACTACTCAGCTGTTATTTTGAAAAATATGAATGGTCTGTACGTTCTAAGTCACATATTATCTTACCGTCTGATCAAAATCCTGCACCATTTTCAGGCCACACTAGCTTTCCATTTATAGTCGAAACGATGCACTAATTCCCTCTCGAGTTATACGCTAAACAAAATCGGTCGGGATAATAAGCTGTCAGGAACTGCTTTTGTGTGCTACAAAATGGACATTACGCTTGAAAGTGAAAACGCTAATTCTAAATCTGTGTGCTGCTAAGATAAAAATCGTCAAAGGAAGACTGGAAGAATTTGCCTTCTAATATTTTGGATGAAATTTGGCTCATTTGCATGAAAGGGGAAAGAAGACAACCCTTTACATCAAACTCAATTCGAACAACCAAGCTGAACTAAATAATTGACTTAACTGATTCAATTATGTGTTTCCACGAAACTTGACCCTCCAGTTCTTGATATTTAGTAATTTGGTTCCATACATGAACTATTACTTAGGCAGCACTAGTGCGCTGCCTATGAAAAGAACGATGTGGGTACAATGTGTTGTTTTTGTTTTTTTTCATCCCTACCCGGGCACTTCGTATCGAAGGAGTTGTCGTAGTTCCAAATATAACGTGTTTGATTACTTTATAGCTCCATAATATGGAGGGATTAGTCGCTTTTTGCAATGTGTTCGTCAAACTGCACTGTATATTCTTGTGCTCGTGAAACCTTATACAAGGTAACTACTAACATTCTAGTGCCTTTACAAGTGACCAAAAAGATTGAAGGGCAATTGGCCTCCCTCCCACGCCTCTTTTTTCTCCAAAGCTATCTGATCAAAATTTTGAGATAGTCATTTGGTTCAGTATAGTTGAAAATTTCAATAACTATGTCTTTAAAAGTAAAATGACCCCCCACAGCCCGTGGGGAGAGGCCTGTAATTAATGAAATTTGCCCATTGTTTTCGCACAGTATTTGTAATTGGGAAGCAAAGAACGTTTTAGGGGTATTTTGCGCTTGGGGTGAGTTTCCATAGGGAGAATTTTCCTTGGGGAGGGAAATTTTGCATATGGAAATTTTCCGAAACATTTATCCGAGGACTGTTTTTTCCGCGTATTTTGATTTCTAGGAAAAAAACTGCCACGGAAGGGTTCATTTCCAGAGTGATCGCGAAACCGATTAGAAATTAAAGTCTTTCAAATATAAGTATGCCAAGGCGAATTTTTCAGGCTGAATCGTCCGCAAGAAATTTTAGGGATTTTCAGCGAGGATGGAACTGTATGGAAAGAATTTGTACTTTATGTGGGATAAAATTTCCACGGAGGAATTTCCCATGAACGGGGGGTGGATATTTCATTGAGGGCGAGCCGAATTTACCGGCATTATTTAAAAACGATCAGAAATTAAATTTTAAAAACAAGTTTTTTTTTAACTAAAATGAAAGCAACATTAAAACTCAAAACGAACAGAAATTATTCTGTATCTGAAGGGTTGTCCCCTCCTCAACACCTTGCTCTTTAAGCTGAAATTTGACTGTTTGTCCCAATCTTTTAAGAAAGGCAACTGAAACACAGGAACCATTTAATTAGAATAGGAAGCTTTTTTAAAAGTTCTAAAAGTTTTACAGTTTGTGGTAACTAACCATAAGCAAGGAGCGACGCGGCTCAATAGTAACCAAAATTATAAAAAAACAAATTTTTCAACCAATCGACATATAAGGAAAATAGGCTTATTATGCTGACATTCCCTTATAACCTTATTTAATTACCTTATATTTTATATAACCTTGTTATCCTGATATTCCCTTATAAATAATGTTCTAGATTTCAAACCTCTGTTTGTAAAATCGTTTTTTGACTTTTATGCAGGGAGGATAGTTTCTGGAGATGAACTTTCCAGAGGAAATTTTACACGAAAGAAAACTTTGCCAAGACTAATATGCAAATTCCTTTTAAATTTTTCATGTACGGTGAGCCAAATTCGAACCTGTATTAGTTAAAAAACGTTCAAACATTAAATAAAAAAAGTTTTTTTTAACTGAAAGTAAAAGTAAAGTACTGAAGCTGAAAGTAAACGGAAACTGAAAATAAAGTACATTTTGGTACATGAGTTCTGACTTTTGGAATCGATATGTTTGAACATGCTGATTCCATTTTTTTCGGGATTTGCGACCACCAAAGTGCGCTTCATAGTTTAGTATGAGGTCAAAGTTTCAACTCGATCATCTATGGTAAAAAATTTAAAACTTATCTTGTTCATTGCTAAGTAGATGACACTGCATCGTGACTTTATCATGACTTTATTATGGTTATGTTTACTGCCATTTGCCATACTGGTGCAAATTGATGGTCAAAAAGCTTAAAAAGTTAATCAACTCTTGTATTTGATCCTCAAAGGTTTGTTTTTAACAGTATTTCCCTTTTTATTGTTTCGCCTCGTCTTTCAGGAATCGCCAAAAACGGAAAAGCATGCCCCCTCCCCTCCTAGATTTTGAAAAATACATTTTTTGGTATATTTATTTTCAGAAAATGACAAGGAATCTTTGACACCCCCAACACTCTCTAAAAATGGCACCCCTGGTTGGAGGTAGCACTGATAGTGGATAAAAAAAACTGAATGTAGCTATCGCATATGGAGTAGCCTCCGCTCTCTCTGATTAGCCCCAAAAATGGGTGTTGCCTCAGAAACCCGTCTGGTAACTCATGTATCGTTCATAGTAATAGGTGACTGTCCTTGGTAAGTCAATGTACCGGTTAAACTGCACTGTATATTCATGCCTCAGGCTTGTAGTCGTGAAAATACACCGTATATTCATGTATTCGTGAAACCTTTATATAGCTTACTACTTGTATACTTCCCAATAACCAATACTATGTAAACATTGGGTAAAGTTCATAACTTTCAGCCCTCCCCCCGGGGACTTTGGAGGATTACGTCATCCTAAAAGACATATTTATTATATTCTGCACTGTATATTCATGCACTGTATATTCATGCACTGTATACACCCTGCTTTTTATGCTGAAGTTTTGTATTATTTTATAAAGTAGAGTTGTGAGAAAGAGACAAACATTAGCGTAAAGAGCGGAGCGTTGAGGAGGGGACAGCGCATTTCATATACAGAATAATTTCTGTTCGTTTTAATTTTTAATGTCGCTCCTTACTTTCACTTAAAAAAACTTTTTTTTATTTAACGAAATCTGCTGGATTTTTTTAAAAGGGGGGAGACACCCCTTAAAAGTCAAAGAATCCTAATGAAAGTCGCACCATCAAATTCAGCGTACGAGAGAAAGAGAACCTTACTGTAGAAGTCTCAAGCTCCCATGTACAAAATGTGGAAACTTTTCATTCTTTTCCAGAGGAAAGATTTGGACGCGTGTTTATTTGCTTTTTTTACCTTGGGTGATCGCATAGAACCAATAGTCCTAGAATATCAAAAGAGGGTTCATTTGAACGAAAATTAAAAGTTCCAGTGATCTTTTTAAGTGGCCCAAAAGATTCGAGGGCAACTTTCCCTCCTGCGCACTTCTTTCCCCATAGTCGTTCGATAAAAATTTTAAGATTGTCATTTTGTTCAGCATAGCTAAAAGATCCAGTAACTATACCTTCGGGGATAACTAGACCCCCATAGCCCCTGGGGAAAGGTCTGTAAGTCATGAGATGTGCCTATTGCTTACGTATAATATCTATTATTGGTAAGCATACAGACCTTTTCTGTGAGGGGAAATGAATTTTCATCTTGGAGAATTTCCACGGGGAGAATTTTTTGTGGGGAGGGAAGTTTCCAACCTGTTGAACTTTCCAGGAGAAGTTTTACACTGGTGAAATTTGTAAGAATTCCTATAAGAAATTCTTTTTATTTGTCTTACTTTCTCTTTTTCGACTCAATTTTACATGTGGAGATGATAAGGGGCATTGTCCGGGGGTAGTTTTTACCGGGTTGAAATTGTCTAGAGCAGTGGTTCTCAAACTTGTTTAGACACTGTACCCCTTTTTATCCACAAAACATTTTAGGTAACCCTTCTCAGTTACCGGTACTAAGTAAACTATAGCTAAAATATAAAATAAAATTGCCAGTCCTAGAGTTAAAGGTTGTTTTTATTTTGTTGGTCAGCCCACGTGCCCCCTAAATAATTTTCAGTACCCCAAAGGGGTACGCGTACCACAGTTTGAGGTCTAGAGTATCGTTTCGTTGGGGAAGGACTTTACACGGGAGACATTCTCCAGGGGGGAGTTTTCCGCGGGATAAATTCTCCAAGGGAAAATTTTCTGCAGGAGCAACTTTTTACTTTGGGGTAGGGAAGAGGAGATTTTTTTTTTTACTTTGGGGCAGGGAAAAGGGCATGGAAGACTGGCATGATTTTAAAAACAATCAGAAATTAAAGTCTTTTTCAAATGAAAGTAGACCAAGAAAATTTTTTCACTCGGAATTGTTAGCAAGAAATTTTCCAGGAGAAAATTCCGGAAGGCAGGGGAGGGGGTATTTTAAGTGGGAAGAGCCTTACATCGAGGTATTTTCTGTGGTGGGAGGAATTTTCCATGCAGGAGAAGCCGGATTTCCCGGTATTATTTAAAAATTACCAGAAATAAAAAAAAAAACAAGTTTATTCAACTGAAAGTAAGGAGCAACATCAAAACTTGAAACGAACAAAAATTATTCGGTATATGACGGGGATTGCCTCGTCCATCAATACCTCTCTATTTGCGCAAAAATTTTATTTTTTGTCCCAATTTTTTAAGAAATACTGAAAAGCTTAAGCGTGAACAGCGAGGTATTGAGGAGGGGGGAAACACCCTTATATATGTAATAATTTGTGTTCGTTTTAAGTTTTGATCCTACTCCTTACTTTCAGTCGAAAAACCTTGTTTTTTAATTAACTAACATATTAAATGAACGATAAGTTAATTTATTAATAGGAATAGCCGTCTAGGATTATTCCTCAGACCCCTCGAATGACTAGTGTTATGTGGGTTTTAATTAAACATGTGCTTTACTTAAGTTTTCTGATTGAGGACTTAGGCCGTAAGATAAATCTATTGTTTGTCCTAGAACTTTCGTCCCTGGCATTTCTACCCTGTTAAAAGTATGTAACGCAGAAAACGGATTGCAACAGATCTACATACAAGAGAGGTTAGTCAACGAGTTTTAAAACTGGGCTGTTTAAAACACTTCTTTCTTTTTTAATTTCGCATGACTGCTAAGACACAAATACAATAATGTCTCACTTCAAAGGAAAATTAGCCTACACGCGAAACTACAATTAAACCAGCGCCAAACGAGTTCTAATGGTAAACTAGTCGGAGGAACATTTGTTACAAGCCAAATCAAATTAATCGTATTATTCCGTGATTGGGTGTCAGAAAAATGGAGGAATTGAGATGAGTCATCCAGAGGCTGCTTACTCTCTGTTGCTTGCTCCGCAACAGAGCGTCTACTTTTTCCACCACACCACAGCTCTTTGGACCACATATTGTACGCTTCACGCCATATGTGGCACAATTCAGTCAGGCTTGGCGTGTTCTGCCTGATTACCAAACATGCCTGATTATGGCACGTGCTACACGATGTAGGAAAATAGGTAAATCACCCTTTGGCGCACCATTGGCTAAAAGCGCTGCTCGTATCCAAATGATATGGTAGTTAAAAGCTGCGAGATTTTTTTTTTTCTTTGGTTTGATTTATGTGATATGGTAGTTTTATAACGATGAGCTGAGAATACTCAACATTGTGGTTATGGGTTGTAAAATAAAATTTTCCAAAACGAAAAATATATAACTGTCACTCATTCCTTCTTCATTTGAGGTATAAAGCATGGAATTTCCAGATGTATGACAGCAGTTTCAAAAGCCTTAAGAAATATCAGTTATCGTGATAATAGAGAATGAAATGAGAGCAGACGCCAGATTCTACAAAATGTCACGGTCAGATCTAGCGTCAAACTTAGAGCTCTAAGCTTAAGAGCTCTTAAACCCTAAACTCTTTGTAGTAATTTCAAGAATTTCGTCAAAATCTTGAAATTTGCTTCGGAAATTTTTGTTTGCTTCGGAATCCGCAACAACCTACCCTGAAAGTTTGAAATTGGTAATTTAAACAATTCCTGAGATTTTGCTTTTACGCCGTTCTCCCCTGGAAAATTTCCTCTTCGGAAAATTCCCTCAGATAATTCCTCCCCTCGTCTCTATTCCTCTTTGATAATTGCAAATGTTCATTTCAAAAGAAACTGGTGAAGGTGCTACGCACCCGTTTAAGTCTGAGGCAAAACTATTGCGTTGCTTTTGCGAGCTACAAGGGGTCTTTGCAAAAACTGTTGATTGCCTCCCAGGAGAGTAAAAATTTATTATAAAAGCTTTGAGTCCGTGAAAGACAAAGAAAAAAGAGGAATTGAATAACTCCAAAATTCAGTAGATTTCCATAACTTAGATATTTCAGAAGCGATTTGTAATTGAACCCGCCTTATTGTTACTGAATTATGCAACAAAATAATTAAGGCGAACTGAGTAAATATAGGCAAACAAAGCTCACATATCTTGAGTTACGCTCGACTCTAATAGCCAAACTATTGACTACTTGGGACTCAGGTCGCAAGGCCAAACTTTTGATTTTGTTGGTGTCGACCTCCGTGCTCTTGTTTTAACCATGGCGTGTTGTACTTGACATTTTCTTTCGTTAAAAGACAACTTAGCTCAGAAGTTCTGCTACCACCTGAAAATGAACGAAAAACATATAATGCTGCCAAGTAATATAGTAGATAGGTCTGACTTACTTGGCAGCCCTGACAGCTGCCAATTAATATCTAATTGTTTGTATTATATGTCTATTTTAAATTAGTTAACCAATTATGTGTTAACCGATATTGTTTATATGCGTTAATAGATTTCTCCTCGAAATCGGTTAGACAGTTGATTTTTTTCTTAAAACTTGCATATTGATATTTCTGGCCGCAATAACGATTTAAATAGGTGACATCTTCAATAAAGAATTGATATTTTCCCAGGGTGGTTGAATCGTACGTGGGTGGTGACGCCATCAAACAGTTCGTGGTAACGAATTGTAAGTAAGGAGCGACCCGGCTCAATAGTAACCGAAATTCTAAAAAACGGAAATTTGATACCAAGAAACATATCAGAAGAATTATATTTTAATGCTGATTTCCAATATGTAGGTGTTATCGAGTTTAGTCCTATCCATCGAAAGTTACGCGCCTGAGAAAATTTGCCTGATTTTCGAAAAAAGGGGAAAAGACCCCCTTTCCCCATTCCACAAAAATTTGGAATTTTGCATTTTTTGCCAGAAGAAAGATCACGGATGCGTCTTTATTTGTTTGTTGTTTTTTTGTTTCTCAGGGCTGATCGTATCGAACCAGTGGTCCTAGAATATCGTGGGAGGGCTCATTCGAACAGAAATTAAAAGTTCTAGTGCCCTTTTTAAGTGACCAAAAAAAGAAGGGCAACTACGCCCCCTTCCACGCTCATTTTTTCCCCAAAGTCACCAGATCAAAATTTTGAGATAGCCATTTTGTTCAGCATGGTCGAAAATATGATAATTATGTCTTTTAGGATGACTTAATCTCCCAAAGTCCCTGGGGGGAGGGCTGAAAGTTATGAACTTTACCCAATGTTAACATATAGTATTGGTTATTGGGAAGTATACAGACGTTTTCAGAGGGGATTTTTCCTGGTAGAGGGGGGGGGGATTGGGTCGGGGGTTATGTGGGAGGATCTTAACATGAAAGAAGTTTTCATGGGAGAAGGGACATTGCTATGAAGGGGGCGCCGGATTTCCCAGCATTATTTAAAAAAAAGATCAGAAATTAAATATATAAAAAAAAACAAGTTTTTTAACTGAAAGTAAGGAGCAACATCAAAACTTAAAACGACAGAATACATTACGTATATGATTGGGTTCATCCCCTAGTCAATACCTCGCTCTTTAAGCCAAAGATTATTTAGTACTTTCATAAGAGCTATTTATTCTATTTAACGGCATTTGTGATTAAGGGGTCATTTTTAAAGAATTGGAATAAAATTCGAACTTTTGCTTAAAGAGCAAGGTATTGACTAGGGGGCGAACCCTCTAATATACCTATTGAAAATATAAGAATATAGAGGTTCGTTACGTAAGTTAATTCGTAAGTTACGTATATCTATTACTAATAAAAACGTTCGTAAATAAAATTAAACAGGTTTCGAGAAAGCCATTTAACCAAATAGAATTAAAATTAATATTCAATTTTTTTTAATTATTCATGTACGGTGAGACAAAATCAAAACCTGTATTAATTCAAAAACGTTCAAAAATTAAATAAAAAAAACAAGTTTTTTTAACTGAAAGTAAGGAACGACGTTAAAACTTAAAACGAACAGAAATTATTCCGTACATGAAAGGGGCTGTCCCCTCCTCAACGCCTCGCTCCTTACGCTAATTGACTTTCTCAAAACTCTATTTTGTTTTAACAATGAAAAACTTTAGCGTAAAGAGCGAGGCGTTGAGGAGGGGACAGCTCCTTTCATATACGGAATAATTTCTGTTCGTTTTAAGTTTTAACGTCGTTCCTTACTTTCAGTTAAAAAAACTTGTTTTTTTTTATTTAATAACATTAAGAAGAGACTGCGGTTAGAAGACAAGCGACAATAAGAATCAAAACACACGTGCCTGCCACGTAGCGTGCCGAGAACATGCCTGCCGCGAGCAATAGTTGTATTTTTTATTTATGTATGTATTTTTCTCTTATGTATGTATTTTTCATGGAAAATTGGCATCCTGGGATTTTTTGGCATAAAAAACGAATTATATAAGTTAGGAGTTGGAGAAAAATTCGTTACGAGCCTTAATTTTGGGGTAAAAAAGCCTGAGCCATGTCATATTTATGAGCGCAGTTCAGGAGACTACATTACGTCATATACCTCTCCTTCAGGACTTATGGTATTGTTTTAAATTTATGACACATGCAACATTACAAAAGGAAATAGCTAAGTTTAAAATACCAAGTGTAACAAGTCTATTGACAAAAAATTTTTAAGCAGTTTAGTAATGTATAGAGGATAAATGAATAACCTAGACTAATAAATCCGACAAAACCAATCCCAGCAGCTAAGGTAAAGGGCATTGAAAAAATATATAAAGTCATGATAAACGAAAATGAAGAACAAAGAAATACACAGTTAGAATACTCTTGTCAACGACAATTACAAAGAGTTAAAAAGAAAAGTGAAAAACAATGAAATACTCGATTAGAAGATAAATGGCAGCAAGAATTGAAACGAGTCAAAATAAAGGTGAAGACCAAAGAAAGGTTTGATTACAAGAAACTTGACAACGAAGTGTAGAAGGAATAAAAACTGAAAGTGGAGAACAAAACAAATTGTTTTTTCTTAAATCTGGCATATTGACACTTATGGTCACCGAAAGTATCTAAATAGGTCACAACTTTAAGACAAAACATGTATTTTTTTTTTCAGGGTGGTTGTATCGAACTTACGGCGACGATAAGACGCCAAGAAGACGTTCATATTGTCTGCGTTTAGAAGACAAGTGACAATAACAATCAATATATATAAGCCTGCCACGTATCCGTGCTGGAACCAGGCCCATAACATCAAGAATAGGCTCGCTTTGTCAGTGGTTTGAAAACATGCGTTAAAGAGTCAATTTATACGAGCCTGCCTCATAGCAGTAGTAAGTACATATGGAATTCTACTCCCTTACGTTCCCTGGCAGCTTTCCATGGCAGATTACCAGGCTGAATATTGCTACTGTTGTCAATTGAATATGGAATTACACAAAACCTACCGGACAAGTTTCCAGGCCAACCAGACATGTTTCTGGGTCAAGCAGACAAGTTTCTGGGTCAACTATAAGTTTCTAGGCCTTTACGTTCCATGGCACCTTTCCACGGCAGATTACCAGACTAGTTATTTGGTCATAATAATATAATGTGGTCAAACAGGTTTTTTTTTCTGTTTTTGTTGTCAATTACAAAATGAATGTAGGTCATGAGTTCACATACACATTCTTAAAACTACACATGATTAAACACGTTATAAAACTATGTGCTATTTGCTTATGTCCTGTTGGTACCATTCCAAACGAGTGGGGATTCCTCGCCTGTTCCTAAACATTGAAAAAAAGATAACTTTTTTAAGGGGGGATTCCCCGCGCAAATTTGTTTAAACTCCAAGTGTTTTTTTTCAATCATAGTGGGTTTTTTTTTAGAGCTGAACCCATTTTTATTTTCAGCCAAAAATAGACATCTGAGTTATTTAATCCTCTCTCTCTCTCTCTCAAATTTTGTTTTTGTTTCTAGATCACTTTAAGTTTGATTTTGAGACCGTCACCATGTGCCCAACTTGACAATAAATATCATTTATTTATTTACTCACAGTGCAGCCGGTCATCGCCTTATGGGCACTTCACAGGTTCTTAGGAGTAGTATAGAACGCTTATAGTAGACGCCCCATTTAGATTACATAAAGGAGCTGCTCTACAAATTAAAGGTTGTAATTCCTGTCATGAAGAGGTGTATGCCTCTCACCCTAGAGGCCACCTATGCTCCAATTGTAATTATGATAAGTGTAATCAGTGGGAGAATACATATCCCGGTATGATTGGAAAGAATCCTAAGCGTGATTTTAGTTTATTGCTAAGAGATTGGTATTGTCGTGGTTTTAGATTGTTCTGGGAGGAAGAAACGGGTCAACGATTCAACTGTTGGAACAACAAAAGAATATTATTTCTATGTCATCGTTGCAAAGACAATGGGTGTTATGATTAATAGCCCACTAATTGATTTTTTGCGGTGACAGAATGTGATTTGCTACTTGAAGAAACTATTTATGAATCTACTTAAAATAAGACATTTCAAACATTTGGAATCTATAGAAAGAATGAGAATAGTACCATTGACTTTACAAAGAGATATGACAAGAGTGAAGTTACACTCTTTCTATTGTAATTTTCTATTTTAGAAAATGTGACTCTGACATTGCAGTACATCAGGATCAGTACACTGTGAATTCAGATAATCTACCTGCACTAGTTGTTGTCGACAAATACCTAGTAGTGGATGAAATCTAAAGAGCAGAAAAGTCGTTTTATCATGTATATAAATTTTTATTATTAATAAACAATTTCACATACATCTTTAGAACATTTTATTCTTAGGGCACTAAAAGCAATAATAAATACGCTTGTAAGTATATTTTCCACTAGAAAGTCGTTCAATTGAGGTAAGTCAACGTAGATGTTGAGAAACTGCTTGTAGGTGTAGCCACGACATCTGAACATGAAAAAGAGTAGTGCATGAAAGCCACATGTCTTAGTCGTTAAATCCTGTACTCTTCGTTAATTTTGAATAATGGTTTTCCCCCTGCTTTCATTAAAGTTGCTGATGTATGGAGCGTAGAATTTATACGATAGGCCAAGAGGATCAAAAAATTCAATATTCTTCGCTGTTTGAAAGATGCATAGCCAATGACCGGTCTTCAAAGTCGATGGACTGCTATTAACAATGATTAGGGTATTGTTAACACTTGGAATTTTTTCAATGAAGTCCGAAGGTATGCAATAGGACTTGTACTGGGACATGTCTGAATCCATACTAAATACGCTGATTATTTGGTTTGTGTTCATGGTGCTAAGTCTATTAGAACGCTGGCGTCGGGCGTGATTTCCCAATAGGTTTCAAATTGACTCAGTGATATTAGTGTGATACTCTCAGTCAGAGCATTGGCAAATGTACACTCTAAACGTACATTCTCTGTTCGTACTATGCTCATATCCTGTGTGCCTGACAAGTCCAAAACAATAACCCCATGATTTTTTGAAAACATTGAATCGGTTATTCCATTATCAAATAGTTGAGAGTCATGATAAAGGGATTGCATGGTCAACTCGTACAGAGTTCTATAGGATTTTTTGTCAAATGATGGAGTGTACATTGGAATACCATTCACTTTGCACACGAGGCTAGATAGACCGAAAAAATAAAAATCATGGGGGGATTCAGTCCAGGATCCAACGGCACTGCCACTCTTCACAAAGGCCAAAGCCAATTTTGATGGGATTTCTCCATTGATAAATGATGAATCGCTATAGCTACGAGAGCCGGTGGCAATGTGACGTTGATTGGTAATCGTATGGGGGACAAGAAGTTTAATGTTGTTACCACTGGCTCTTAGCTTTTCCACTGCCAATGCAACAGAGCTCATAGCTTGTTGTTTTCGGACGTGGAGAATTGCCGATGTGATAATGACATTTGCATCTGGTGCTGCAGGAAGTGTTTTTCTCAAAATGAAATTCGATGGTGCCATCTGTAACTTTATGTCAATCTTGACATTGGGGGGTAGCCATTGGGATATATTGAATATTTCATGATTTAATTTTCCAACTAGATGATACTCCTGGGTCACTGCAGTAGTCAACTCACCGTCAGTATCAACACCTGTTGGATATTCATAGCCCAATGATTGTCCTCTCATCTCCTTGTACGCCTTTGGCGTCATCATCATAAATTGTATATAGCTTGCATAGTTGGATAAATTATTGCTAGTGCTCACCAAAGTACCATTAATAAATACATTAATTTGCTTGAATAGGTTGTGTAGAATACAGTTTTCATAGGAGAGACCATTACCAGCATGTGGAGTTGTATTATCTGAATTTTTCTTCACCACAACATTTAAATCAATAAATGTTGACGACAAATCAATGAAATAGTCTTCATTGGAAAATATTTGAAAGTGTATATTGTCCGAGAGGGGTTGTTGAGGGTGAAATTGTTCATAGTAGCTATACTTGAGACTGACATCAACATTTTCAGCATTGAATAGATTCAATGAGGAGATAATTGATGGATAAGATTTCTTGTGGGGGAGATAAGTCCTCTTAAGAGAAGAAATCCTTCTTTGATCTTACATTCTTTTTCTTTTTCTTTTTCTTCTGCTTATTTACCTTCGTTGTTTTATTCCTCAAAGTTCTAGTTGATGTCTTATGCTTCTTGTCTGGTTGGAGACTGATGAGTGAATGACGCGAACGCATCCTTTTCAATCCCTCCCCATTTTGTCGAGATTTTAATTGTTCACCAACGGCTCTTGCTGAAGATCTAATATTTTCCTTTACAGTCTCCTTGAAATTCTTGCCCGACCCCCAGTCCTGTAGTGTGGAGGCAGCAAAATTTGATGCAGCAGGTACAAGATATTTTCTGGCAAGGGGTAGTGCAGAACGAAATAGCCTAGCAAACCAGCTAACATGACCATAGCCATACATTGTAGTACGACCCTTGTAGTAGTCCAATTCATTGTCTTTTTGACGTGGACTCAAAGCACCAGCATAGCAATCGATATCGGGAAAGATAATTGAAATTCTCCTATTGTTTATTTTAGGTGATTGTGCCATTGCTGACAACGGGTCGAAAATGAAGTGTAATCAGTGCTAAGCCTTTGGTTATTGATAGAGTATCACCCAATTCACTTCTTAGTGTTAACTGACAGAGTTCCAAATATGAAGTGTTTACAGGAACACACTGAAGATGCTTTATATTATAGTGATGAACAAGTTCATGAGTTGTTTTTCGTTCAAGAACACGTAGGAGGGGGACATTTGAATTACCGACTCTCGACGCTTCCACAAAGGATGCATAGAGAAATATGCAAGAGTCCGAGGCAAAACCAGGTGGATAATCAGCAAAAATAACTTGATCCATCCCGTAAACGCTGCCAGCATTTTTCCCATTGATCATATTCTGTTTAAAGCCAAGAACATCTCTCAGATTATCATTGAGAATAATTGTTTCAGTGTCAACAGGTGAGCTAATGTAAATCCTATCATGTTCCAATGAATAATTAAAATGGAATGTACCATTTCTACGATATGAGATTTTTCTATTGATTGTACGACACAAATCCCCCATATTATCATATTCAATATATTTAAATTTGACATGTGGATAGTCACTAGATTTAAGTGCTTCAACTCATTCATAGTCGACATAGCCCAACCCATTCATAGTTCAATTGAGTTGTATAATTTTTATATCATACCCACGCTCCTTTCTCAGGATGTCATAAGTATTTTTGAGAATAGAGTCGACAAGAGGCATTTCATTTGCACCGTCAAATTTGATGGCGGGAGAGGTTTTTGTCCAAAAATCCCTTATCGTATTTAAGTCATTTTAGATAGGATCGGAAACGGTGGACATGAATTTTACATAGAAATCATGGGACATTGTCAATATCTTCAAAACCGATCCAAGAATCAAAATCAGAGCTGTATCCTTGCCAAAGAACAACTAACTGTTTCTTACCCCTGCAAGTACGACTCTTCAATTTCTTTTCAATTTGGAAGATTTCAGTAGAATTTTCGACATTTTGCAAGTCATATTCTTAAAAGCCGCCAAAAATCTATCCGTCTTTGGTATCACACACGCAATAAGTTATGGGTTTAGTGTCTGAGATTTTTTCCACTTTAAAAAGTTCGGTGGACCAAAAGTAATTCCCCTTTTCAAAAACATTAGTTGTTCTATTAATTCGAACAGTATCACCAACATTGAATTTATTTTTCTTCCTGACATTTGATTCATTGGAATATTCTTTAAGAAAGGTGTCAATTGTATCAGGATCAGAATGATGAACTTCCGTTGGCATAGAGTTGGACAATGATCGATGAGGTCGTTGTTTATAAATCAACATGATTTTATCTCCATCATGAATAAAAGTCGTTGTATTTTTCAATGTAAAATATCTTGAAATTAAAAGTCAAACAGTTCTTATCAATCGTTCGGCCAATGCAGCCTTTATAGGAATGTGACTATGATAGAGCAGTGTACTATATTTCTCTAGTACATTTGCAACATGGGGATTAACAAATTCACTACCGCGATCCGTTTGAATTTTTTTTATATGAATCCTGTTCAAGAATACTTTCAATGGCCTGAGCAACTTCAAAACCTCTCTTTGCTCGCAATGGAATTGCATATGCATGGCGACTAAAAACACTGATTGCAAGTAGAATGTACTTGTACGGTGTATTGTTACGTCGTTGAACCTCATCTAGAGTCAGGAGATCTGCTTGCATTATAAGCAATGGGTAAAAGGCTTTAGTTTTTCGATATTGATTGGCGCGAAGTCTATGATTTCTATGCAGAGTGTAACTTGATTCATTTTGTAGATAGTGTTGTACACTTTTAGTGTGAACACCCGTGACTTTGGAAAGAGTGGTAGGGGAACTTAATGTCCCCGCCTCACCAATATTTTCATAAACACCTTTCAGAACTTCAACCATTTTGAACGTAAACACGTTGTGTAACATCTACTACCCTTGTGTATACTGACTGTTGGTGGTGGTGAAGTTGACTTAATACGTCTTCGCTTTTGTCTAGCTACCAGCGGTGTGCTACTATTTTCTGAAATTGATGTAAAATCTTCTTCTTCTTCATATTTTAATGGTGTCAATACTGTTGATGATGAATGTTCATTTAATTTTTTTAGAATTTTTCTATTGACAATAAGACTTTCGGAGAAGTTTAATGTATTTAGAAAATTGTATAGATGAGCGTCAAATGATAATAGTCCTTTACGATTTGTAACCATATCATACATTAAATCAAGTAGATTATAGCTCTTGCCCTGAATTATAATCCCTTCCCCATTGCTCTCAACTTGAATATGACCACTTTCCAAGAGATAGGATAGGAGTCGTTTTCTTTTTTCAAGATATGTGTGGGGCAATAGATTTACAATTTTCAAAACAATTGAATCCAAATCCACCTTATTTCATAGGGTTCCAGCAGCAGCAGAATCATGAGGAAATTATTATTTTACTGAGTCAGCAGCAGCAGCAGTGGAATTTAACCGATAGGACTTTTGTTTGTCCAGTCAGCAAACTGCAACTTTAAGTCAAATGGGTTTTTCCTCGTCATCAATAGTTTCATTGTCAAGGAATTTACTCAGATTGTTCCTTAAAGTGTTCGACGGGTGAGAGAGCGAGTTCTATTGGAGTCAATTTATAGGGTTTTTCCATTCTCTTTCTAGAGAAAACTGTTTACAAGTCCTGCAATTATTGGCAGTAAAAGTGTGAAAAAGCTACCGCCCGCCTGAAGAAGTCGTTTCCTTTTAAAATTCTTTCCTTGCTTTTTAGAGGCAAATGTACGTACAATGGAACGATGTTGCTTTGCCTGTTGCTTAACTACTTCTGGCAGTTGAAAATTACCCTCGGTCAAATTTAAACAAAATTCGGATATTAGATTAATGAAATCATTGTCAATACCGTGTTTGAGTATTGCTTTCCTAAGTGGAGGTTTTGAAGTGCTTAGAACTGAAAACAAATGTCTATTTTCATGTAGTTTCTTCAGTGTCATGATAGCGACTAATAGGTCTTTTTAGTGTTCACAGGTAGATATACTGTAATTTCATTGTCGAAAATATCTGTGACTACACGCAGATCCTCGGGTGTATTTTGATTAAGATCCAATAGGATATAACCGTGGGGTTTATTAGTTGCCTGATTGTATGCCGAGAGCAGAAATTTAGGGGCTCCTGGATATATTTTTTTATTGATGGTTATTAGCGAGCTAGAATCCCGAACAACTCTGTAGATGATATAGTAGTTGCAGTTGAAATCAAGTGTTTGTATACATTTGCTCTGATGAAAGATGTTGTGTAGAACTAGAGTGTCGGAAATCTGTTTAAGATGAGAGCGAACAGTGAACAATTGCAATATTTGCTGAGACCATTGTTCAATAAATTCAGCCAGATCATCAATGATCAGCTAAGAGTTTGGTTCAATAATGTTGAAAACATCAATTCTCTGCATGAATTATATCCGCACCAATCCCATGGCAGCAATTGCTTTTATTTTATCGTATGACTCTTGCCAAATACTGTAGCAATTGTATATTTTTTTCGGATTTTCCGTAAACATTTTATCACAATTTTTAATTATTTTAGTTAAGAGTGTTGTTTTGCCCGACATTGACGGTCCACACAGAAACGATCTGAATGGTGTTTTAAATTGATACATGTTCCCTTCAACAGTTCACCTGGACAACTAACTGTAGACCCTAATTGTATAATGACTAAATAATTTCCCTACTACTACTACTACTCTGTTCTTCAAGAAGAATAAGAAGACGAATAAAGAATCATATTTTTCTTTTATTATATACATAAAAAAGTAACAATACATTGAAAAAAAAACACATTAAACATGAAAAAATACACTTTTTTTAAAATTTATTTATATAAAAAAAAACAACAATTACATGGGTACACAGAGAGAGAAAACACACTTTTTTTTGTTTATTTATAGAGAAAAAAATACAACATTAAATTAGAGAGCACTTGAAAAATATCCCTTTTTTTTGAATGAAACATTTACAAAAAATCTGCTATAAGTAAAAAAAAGATAACTTTGATATTGTGGGGGTGCGCCCCCCGCGGTGGCGGCCGCCCCCCCCCCCCGGGCCGCGAGTCAGCTTTCGTCTGCGCTTCAGAACGTTTCTTGACAAAAGTGTCAACAAATGTTTTCAAATATGGTTTTGGACTAAACTGGAGTGCTCTGTGAACTGCTGTGACGTTGAAACCATTGTTACAAATACATTCTAAAGCTACATGATGTACAGCTGTGTTTTTTTTCGGCCGAAGGTAAGCGATGCGTTTTTGTTTTGAAGGTGTCTAATGCACTCTGTCCATATCGACTAAACACCTATTACGGGGACTCAATGAGTCCTTAGTCACAGGTCTATTGTTGCACGGGAAAACAAAATTCTTTACTGAATCACGAAGCTCAACTGGTATCTCCCCATCAATTTCAAAAAACCATCCAACCGATCCATTCTCCTCAACACTGTCAATGTTGGGGAAATGGGAAGCTTGAGGGTCATTGAGCCATTTATAGTCACCGCAAGGTAGTGCATAATGGGACATGGCCGAGGGGTAGGTAGAATTCATATCAAGGAAAACTGCATTCGATTTTTTCCCCGTCTTCTCTCCTGTTGGATCAGTTTCCAAGATACGATCCCCGTGAAAAACATAACCCCCCCTCATTGATCTTTCTATGAACAGATACTGATAAATGTCTGTGATCAGCCCAATTTCTTCCCAACTAATTTTTAGGATGAGGTCCATCACTAGATGAGGCGAAGAAAAATAATAGCCCAAATCAAGATTAAACTCCTCATAGATTTTGTCCGTATTTTTACACATAATGTCTAACAGAGTTAACACGTCACTCGACAAATACACTTTGCAGTAGTCAAAGCCATTTTTACACCCTCCCTCTGCCCAAACTTTTTTAGCAAAACAGTATTCCTCGGGGGTGCGACTACGATCGTGAAGACTGTCGTAAAACGATTCAATACAAGGAATAGATTCCTCGGCGAATCTCGACATGGAACAATAATGGTCATAAGGATATATGCCCTTGACCTTTAACAAATCATATAAATCATTTGGAAATTGTTGCTTGAGAAGGGGGAAAGCGTTGCAGCCGTCATCGTTTTTCTGCACTTGAATTAATTCGTTCAATGATTTGGGGAAAAAACTGTATGAATCTAAAAAGCGAATTTTATTCGTATACTCAACGTCGGCTTCAACAAAATTCAACATAAATTCGAAAACAAGCAACTTTTCCGCTGATTTAGGTATGATTTTGTACGTAAAGCTGTCTATCCCCTATGCATCATCCATTGTTCCATTTCTTTGAAGACGAGCCAATACAGGTAGCACATACTTTCGATCGTAGTTAGAGTTATGTATAAAAACCGGTAGAAAAAGTTGTTGTTTAATTTTTAAATTACACGAATTGTATGCCCACCAGCGAAAGTTACTTTTTCCTGTTGAATTGGGGTCAATAAGGTGATTGTGGTCCTGGACCGCGTCTTTTGGGGCAAGAACACCCCTACATATCCAGCAAATCGTCCCCTTTTCCAGCACCAGTTGCTCTTTATCTGACAATTTCATCGGGTAATTGATGTGAGCTAATCGAGAAATTGCGCCGTTCGCTGTTTTTATCAAAGATACCAATAGCTTTTTCATACTGCCCTCCTCGTTCAGATTAAAAAAAACTCTTCCAATTGCATTTTATTGTTGCAGTCATGACGGGCATATACGTAGGAACATTCAACTAGTTCGTGTTTCTTGACTGGATTTGGCCTTGATGGGCTTAATACTTAAATTAGTCTTTTTTTACAATCTAAACACACTTTATCAAATTGTAGAAGAGACTTTTGGAAATTTTTATATTGTAAAGTATCTTTGCCTTCTGCCGGCTTTTCTATTCTTTTATTCCCATGAATTTTGCAATTGCTCATGTGATCTGAGAATGTTCGCTCAGATCTAAATGAGGAAAGGCACATGGGGCAATAGAAACATTCTCCTTTGTTCTTGCCTTGAGATAAGAGTCGACTTATTGCAGTAACGGGAAAAAAATGACCAATAGAATTTACATCTTTGGGAGGTTCGTAAATAATCCATACCCAATTTTTAACATTTTCCACCATCGGTGTCCTCACTGAGTACAAAACCCCTTTTTTATTCGGTTTTTTCCCCCATTTACAAATTCAGTGTCATACTGGAGAACAACCACCCCCACCCCAAGATTTTCATTTGCTTTCTCAAATATGCTTATTTCTTTCAAGGACACCGGATACTTTCCCTCTAAACAATCAAAATTTACTTTAGGGAAATTTTTTCCACCATTACGTGCAAGTCTGTCGAGACTTTTCATTTTTGACTCATTATATAATGTTTTATGGGCTGCCGCTGAAAATGCATATTTAAAACATTGCAGCCCCGTGTCAAAATAGAAACTCTGAACTCCTTTGGAAGCCGACAAATCTGGGTGGCATTTTATTCGTCGATGACCCGCCCTCCTTATAATAAAGTTTTTTTTAAATCTACTGAGATTCAGATTCATGTCTGCAATGTATATAATGGTGGACCCACTACCCCTCTCACTAAACGTATCCAAAGTTGATATCAATTTATTCACCCAGTTGAAAAAGTTGTCTTCGAATTCGTTTAGACCTGGGTAAAAAGTCTGATTCCCAATTGAAAAATGAAAATAAAAAATATCCCCGGATGTTCCCTTTTGTAAATAGACTTTTTGATTCACTGATGCTTTAACCCCCCCTTGACCCCCCATTTCTGAATCTGAATCTCAATTTGCACTCGAATGCTGTCGATATAGCTATGGAGATTTTTCACAGGGTCAGTTAAAATAATGCCCGCGTTTTCCTCGGGAGGGTTAAAATCTACCCTGTATGTTTGTAAGTGACCTAGAGCAGATTCTAACAAATAAAATTCACGTAGTTCCGGGGACGTGACACTATTTTCATGTCCTGTACTGATTTGCACAGGATCCAAGTCACTAATAGTAAAGTTGTCACCA